>NC_135749.1:8002500-8305000 GCF_041903045.1 Epinephelus lanceolatus | reverse complement strand
AATTGTGGAGGAGAACACAGAGCATGTGTAGTTTGCTGTAATTGTAAGACTTTTTTTAATTTGTTCTTGTTGCTGCTCCTGTTTATTGTGGAGAATAATGGACCTGGAAGGAAATGAAATCCTTCACCATCTTGTATTTGTTGATGAGGCTGGTTTCAATTTGGCAAAAGGCAGGAAACACGGCGGAAACATCATAGGCTAGCAAGCCAAAGTGGATGTACCAGGCCAGCATGGCAAGAGTATCATGCTGTGTGCTGCAATTTCTGAAAATGTTGCGAGTGCATATATTCCCATCACTGGGCCATACAACACCCAACACCTGCTGATTTTCCTGGACACCCACTACAGGGATCTCAACCCTGAGCATGACAGAGAGTTGGTGATAAATGGCTCGCCAATATTTGCAATTGTCTGGGATAATGTCAGCTACCACTACAGCCCATTCTTGAATGCTACTGAGAAATTCTTGTCTGCATGGAGGTGGACAGGGTACGACCATAGACCACAAAATCAATGTCTGTGCTTAATGCAAAGGATGCTGCTTGTGATGACACACCACTTGATTTTGTTACTGTCGTACACTGCTGCATATAGTATGTTTTGTTTCCACAATATGTGTTGTTGGTTTTGATTGGCTTTATGTTTTTATTATGTCAAGTATTGTACAAGGTTTCTTTCTTTTTTCTGCTTACTTTACTCACAAGTATGTGAATTGACCTCGATATGAAGCGTCGGTAGCGCCAAACAATATAACGGTTAAAGCACTAAGACGGGGGAAAAAAAAAATCATCAGCAGCGGTCACATTTCAGCAGTGGCGGTGCACCGCTGCTAGTTGCATATAGGGGAAACACTGCACGGCATGCTATTTTCCTCTCAGTGTCTGACAGCTGGCGGTCAAGCTAACACAAGCTAATCATTCAAACGCAGTTCAATTGTCCATTTCTGTTGCACATTAACCCACACACTCATTTGGCTATCAGGCCGTAAGGGACACCTAAACAACATGTGCTTGGAAGTAGTGTGTGTTGAAACCCTGTCCGTGTGTGTGTACATGCTGTTTTTAGACCCTCCCCACTCAGCTCTTATTGGCCTGCTGAGTTTGATAACACTATACTATTGGTGGAACTACCCATGTGCTTCGCTGAAAATCAGAAGATGATTCATTAAATGCTAACTTATGCCAAGTTGTTGCCACAAAAAAAAAAAAAAAAAAAAAAAAAAAACTAGAAATGTCCGCCACGCCGGAGTACTTTAAGCCCTGAGAGTGTTCACTTTGAAACACAACAGCAGTTAGCCTCAGAAAAAAAACATACTGGTACAGAAGGCATTCAGTGTCAGTGAAAACATGTAGAATAAGGAGGAGCACACCATCGGGAGAGGCAAACCAGGCAAATGTTTGGCCCTGCCCAAAAAATAGGAAAAAAGGGGCCCTGATGTTCATTATTTTTGGCACATTTTGCAATTTGAAGGATGCAAGGTCACAGTGACTTTGACCTTTATCTACCAAAAATTAATTAGTTCATCATTGAGTCCAAGTGGAAATTTGTGCCAAATTTGAAGAAATTCCCTCAAGGTATTCTTGAAATATCCTGTCAGTGAGAATGGAATGGATGTATGGATAAACGCACAACCCAAAAACAAAATTCCTTCAGCCACAACTATCGCCGGGGCAGTTGCATTATGATTATGACTTTTGATCAACCACAACTGATCAAATGCACGTGGGGCCAGATAAGGAACTCAATTCAGAGTCCACTGTCATGCTGACAAAACATCTAAATATTTTGACCACGCGTCAATTTATTGGCAAAGACTTATTTATTGGCACAATAACATTCTGACACATGAATTTGAACTTTTTTTTTTTTTTTTGCAAGTTGCAGCCTTTCGCAGGTTAACAAGTGTGTTGCTGCATGGATGAGCTTTTTGGGAAATGCATTGTCATTGCTCAGATACCCTGTTTAAACATTTTCAGAATTCTATCTATACAACCACTTTTTATAACAATATCTGAAATAATGATGACACATTTTGCATGGTGGAAGTGTAGCGGTATATGCCAAACAGAGGTAGACGTGCTGGCTGGATCATCTCGTAGAAAGGTATTTGTCCAGCTGACATATTGAACGCCTGGGAATGAAGCAGTATTGATGTCAGCTCTCCGTTCCTTCATGGGCATCTAAGAGACCATGGATAGGATTGATTCACAGGGAAGGAGACTCAGAGTAGGAAATTACAGGGTCAGAAGATTCAAGGGCATTACTGCTGATGTTTTTTTCTTCCCCTCAGTGTGGATCTTCGTCAATAAATGGAGTGATCTGTGTTTATCGTCACTGCTTTGAGTGTTGTATTACCAATAAAAGAGTTCACAAGGTTAAAGCTATTAGGAAAGATGTCGAGAGTATATAAAACACACCTGCTTCATCAGCTGAAATACCAATGAGGGGATGCATAAAGAGCGCTTTGCTCACACTGGGTGAGACACTGCAAATTGTTACTGAAAATGAAATTCTGGTAGAGAGAAAAAACCCTGACATGACCTGAATGTGAAGAGTGAGATAGGATGTTAAGGTTTCAAAACTACATATTCAGAATTCTTCGATGTCTGAAGGAAGATGCTTATGTATTACAGCAGCGTGCTGTGTGTGTTGACCTTTGCAGTTCTTTGGGGGAACCTTGCCAATGAAGATTTTATTATGGGTAACTGTAATAAAATTCACAATTACAAACTTCCTGAACTCTGAGAAAACCAAAACTGAGACTGGAAGTTTTCAGATAACTTAAAAATCACTGGAGTATTGTCAGTGAGCATCTTTGATTATGTGGCCGTAAGGTTCAGTAATACATGCAATTAGATTTGGTTGTCGTAAAGGAAGGACGGTGACAGAGGTTAATGACAGTGAAATGTTTAATAAAACACTGTAGAATAAAACTTTGTGGGCTGCTGCTGGTAGCACACTAGCCATACTAGCTCCTGCAGGTTGTATGTACAGTCCTGGCCACGCTATTTCCTGTCTCCTCCTGCTTTTGGTCACACCACCTGAATAAATGTCACCAGAAGCATTTTGGTCTGACAGCACCATAAAACTGAAGGGTGGGCGGGGCCACAATTAGGACCAAGTCCGACTCTAGAGGCATACCGGGAATGAGTGTTGCAGCATCTGGGTGGGAACATATCACTAAAGCAGCTTCCCAGATGTTTGCCTGTGAGGCAAAACCCTCCTTGCAAATCACATACCTCATTTTCCACTTCTATTACCACCTCACCTAACTGAGGGTTTGCTCCAGCTAGGTTTTAAACTCACTTCACCCAGTCCCCAAGCTGTGATAACACCCCTGCACTATCCAGCTGCTGCCACGGCCATCTCATAACATCACTTCAGCCAAAGTGTTGATTTACTGAACTACTGCCCGTTAGCTGGCTCAAAGTATGCCTGTTCGGTACGGGGCGATTGCTTGGCATGTGGTATTGCTGCTTGCAGCTTTCTCACGAACCCCTCATACAAACAACTTCACAGTCAACACAGCACTTCTCTGGGTCCTGAGCAGTACACATGGGCTATAAACAGCTGTAGATTTATTATGATACGATAAGAAAAACACTGAATTATGTTGCTACTCTAACTGTACCCTGAAATACCATAAAAAAGGTCCATCAGTGTTACACGACTTACTTCTACTTCAGAAGAAAACACTGTAGCCTACGACAACATTTGAGTTATGTTAGTGGTTATATTGCAGAGTCAGATTTTACTTGCAAAATAAAACAATTAGAATATGGTATATTGTTATTAATTGAACTATCCAGCATTATATCAGAATTAAAAGCTCCACCTTGAACACATTAAATACATTTAAGTACACTGTGCTGACAATCCCTTGATAGTTGCTAGTTTTGCTTCAGAAAACCAGAATCACTGCCTTGCCGTTATACGCCTCCCTGAATCAGTCAAGTTGCGCTTACAGTTAAAATCCATATCTGTAAATACATTGTTGCTTCACACACATCATTCAGTATCTGACCAAAAGTCTGCACTCCTGTTCTTGAGATATGACACTGAGTAATGACCAGAGCATCCTGATGTCACAGTGACGTTGACCATTTGGATATAAAATGTCATCACTTCATTTCATCCTATTACATGAGTTAATCATAATTAGCTTGTGAATTCTTGCCTTATAGCCAAAAAAAACCCCCAAAAAAACAGTTTTCTACAGTGATCTTTGACTTTCAACCACTGCTTTCTAATCCATTCATTGTTGAGTCCAAGTGAACGTTTGTGCCAAATTTGAAGAAATTCCCTCAAGGTGTTCTTGAGATTTCATGTTTATAAGAATAAGACAAATGTAAGGCCACAGTGACCTTGACCTTTGACCTATGACCACTAAAATCTAATCAGTTCATTGTTAAGTCCAACTGGAAAACTGTGTCAATTTTTTGAAAAATTCCCTCAAGGCGTTCTTTAGATAACACATTCACAAGAATGGGATGGATGGATGGATGGACAGACATCCTGTGAACACAATACTTTATAACTAATACCATAACTAAATCAGCTGCTGAAAAGCACATTCAAGTCACAGCTACTCACAGTCACAAACACCAGTGAAATAAACTCAGTTGATGTATTAATTCCACGTTGGTGCATTGGTTGCTTACGTTGACAAAACCACCATGGTTAAACTTACACAGTATATGTAGGTA
Source organism: Epinephelus lanceolatus (assembly GCF_041903045.1). Classification (NCBI taxonomy): domain Eukaryota; kingdom Metazoa; phylum Chordata; class Actinopteri; order Perciformes; family Serranidae; genus Epinephelus; species Epinephelus lanceolatus. The sequence continues at coordinate 8,300,294 of NC_135749.1, read as the reverse complement.
AAGACATGCTCAACTTGGTCTGCACCACGGTAGATATAAATAACAGCATGGATTTAATTCACCAGGGTATTTTCCAGCAGCAAAGTTGTCTATTTTCCATACGTAAGTAGCCGAGTATGACGAAAATTGTACTTGCGAAAATTGTACTTCAGAAACACAGGTTAAGTACACTCAGACATGCTCTACTCGGCAGGGCCCTGAAGCCCCCGAGTGCTGCCCGCTTTTCGACTCAAAGTTTATCGATCCTGAATGTATTGCAGATTCAAAACACACCAACTTCAACACTGCATATCAGTGGGTCCCGAGCAAAATACTTGGATCAGATGAATGGTTGTTGATACATGTGAATTCAGTGCTCCACTTACTTTTATTTACGTGGGAGTTAAGTGAGCTGTAAGACACTCACATGTACACTACCTTTGAAAAAGAGGACTGTATCTATACTCCGTTTGCTTGTCGTACGAAAGGTTGTCCTTGGTTGTCACTATGACTCCGTGGTTAGATCAGCTGCCTCCAAACCAAACTGTCCAAGGCTCCAATTTCACCCCAGCCAACATGCTTGTTTGAACAAGAAGGGTTGGTCAATATGAAGATATTACATCATTATTGAGATGTAAGACTATACATCGTCTTAGATTTTGGATATTGTTGTATCGTCATATGGCATAAATGGTGTTTTTTCCCTTGTTTTAAAGGCTGCTTTACAGTAAAGTGATGAAACAAAACAAAACAAAACAATAGTCATTCATACCACTTTTTTTTTGCATCAGAGAGGGTATTTGGTCAGAAATATTGTTATGTTGATTTTGTCTCCTAGTCCTAGCATCAATGAAGCGCTTACCGAAAGGGGTGGGAATCTCTAGGCACCACACAATTCAATTCAATTCCGAGGGCAACAATTTCGATTATAAAACGATTCTCGATTCTAAAACAAGCCAATAAGAAAATTTACACTAGATATTGAAAAACATTATGGTCATAAAGCTGGGAATACATATCCAGTGCATACAAACTGTATTACTTACTGTGGTTGAGATGACTACACTCCACCAGTCTCCTCTGGTCCATCCTCCTCATCCACAAATCTCAATGGGACTCTCCTGTCCCTCTTTTGCAAAAAAGACGAACGATGGCAAAACTACGAACTATGGTGAAAACACGGCAAAAAACACTCAAAAACACCACATAAAAAAAGCTCTCAAAAAACACAAATACTATTATTTACAACACTAAATATTCCTCCTCGACATTTCTTCTCCAGTATTTACAAAACTATAACTGACTATAACTATCTATGAACTATAAAAACAAAATATTGAAATATTGCAAAAAATACGAATGATGGCAAAACTACGAACTATGGTGAAAACACGATGAAAACACGGCAAAAAACACTCAAAAACACGGCATAAAAAAACCTCAAAAGCTCTCAAAAAAACGCAAATACTATTATTTACAACACTAAATATTATTTACAAAGAAAACGCCACCCAAACTCCACTAAAACTCACCAAAACACCGCTAAGTCACTCCAACTTGCACTCGGCAGCTGTCACTCTCCTCCTGCTGTGCTCACTTCCCTCCCCTCCACCACAGGTAATGACGTCACTACCGCTTCTCCGCTTCTCAGCTTTCAGAATCCGTAGGAATTACGTTGATAGCGTGAATGGTTGAGGAGTTATGGTAATTTGAAAAATAAATATAAAATTAAAATCGATTATGAGTTTTCCACATCGATGCTCGCATTGTTCAAGGCAGAATCTCGATACATCTAAAAATCTATCCCCCCCCCCCCCCGTGCTCCAGAACACAGCCATCACCTCTCTCCCTTGACTCAATGTCAGAGGCATTTCAGTGGTGCATCGTGCCAGCTGAAGAATAGAGGGCTTATCGTTTTCCACATTTCAAGTTGAGGTTACGGTAAATAGTTGAAGTGTCTCAGTACTTAACATAAATAAAGCCTCGCCAAAGAGTGGCTATATTTGCCAGAGTTTTTTTTTGTTGTTGTGGCCTGGGGTTCTCTGTGGACAGTCGACCAGCAGCTGAGCCTCTCAGATAAGCTCCCAGCCAGAGAGAAAAGAGAGGGAACAAAAAAAAAAAGACGAGTGAAATAAAGAGCAGGCCAACAGCACTGTGTGATTGAGAAGGGCTCCATTTCACAGTAAAAAGCAGGCGAAAGAGGGAGGAGGTCGCAGTCAACACAATGGGAATGGGAGAGTGGTGGTGGGGGGGCGGGGATAAAAGGCACAACATAGTATTAGGATACGGCCTATGGGAGCTTTTTGGGGGGGGGTGAGATGGGAGAAAGTTGCGAGAGCATGTCGGTGACTGCACCCTTCAGTGCCGCACTGCAGGGAAGGCAAGTTTGGTTGGTCTCACACTAATGGTGGTGACAGCAAGCACTGAATGCTGAGATGCACTCTGTCTCTCTGTCTGATGTTTTTGTCCATCTGTCTGTCTGTCTGTGCGTGTGTGAAGCACTCTGAGCCTCCCTCCCCCTTTCTGTTTGCTGATGTGTTGCTGGTGCTCAAAGGATATAATTTAAAAGATCCCATTTCTCTTTGGACGTAGTGGAGTACAGTATATCGTTGTAGGTCTCACCAATCTCTTTTCAAATAATGTGGTCATTTTAAATGTGCTGTTTATGCATTTTAACAGCCATCACTCACAAAAAAAAAGTTTTTTAATCCTCTATATCCTCAATATTTTTAGGCTATATCACGATACAAGATATACATCTCGATATTATGAAATCTCCTCTAAACTACTGCAGACTACTAAAATACAAAACTATTAAAAGTACTACAATTACAATAAAGTTAAAGTAGCTACTGTCGTATAATCAAGTTATATCAAGTATTGTTATTATAAAGTTAAATAAAATACCACTATAATAAAGTTAAAATAAGTATTTTTATAATTAAATAAATCAAAGTGGAGCCACTGGTGCTTTTATTTTGAAGCATCCCATGTTTTGGTGCTGGAAGTGTTGATGTTTTTGCTGTGAACTTGAAGCTTCTGGTCAACAGTTGATGCAAGCAGTTAGCAGAAGGTTAAACTGTTACAGTGGCGCCATTACACTTGATGATTTTTTCAGTGTAAGCTGGAAACAAACAAACAACTCTCCAATTCATATATTAATAACATGTGAAGTCCCACTGGTGCTCCATGGTTGCAAAAGGCAAATCAATAGTGGTCTGGAGCCCTTCAGATACAAAAACAAATGCCTCGCCTCACTCACTATCACTCAGGAGAGAGTGGTCTGGATGGGCTGAAGAGTGAGTGTGACTTATCATGTTTGTGAGTCTTTCTTTCTGTGTGTGTGTCCATAAGAGGGAGCGAGTAAGAACCAAAATGGCACCACAAGTCTTATGCTGATGGCTTAAAGGGTAAAGGTAAGGGTATTCAATACATCGCCCATCCCTACTCTCACAAAACCTGCCGTCCCAGCCTAGTCACCAGAAAAAAAATATTGGCATTGTGAATTTCAGCAAACCAGAAATAGATTACATTTGCATGTTCCATATGTATCATATCAACATTTCTAAAGTGACGTAGTATGTGAGCTGACGCTGTCAACCAGAGGTACAGGAGATGGTGGATGGCGTCTCACCGAGGTAAAATGCCTGCAGTCCACTCTTTGAGACCAGTGTCAGAAATTAGCAAGGGCCACGGGCCATTTGGCCCGCAATTTATCCAAGAATGCCCCCAAAAGCCATGTTCCGGGGGCCAAAATTGCCCCCAAGTTTTTGAAACAACTATATGTATTTATATTTTTAACAGTATTACAATCTGACATTAAAGTATAATTTTATTTTCATTAAATTAATTTACCGTCACGTCTACAACTCATTTTCCAGACATAATCAACGAGACTGCACTGATTACGTGAGAGTAATCTGACAGAGAAGGGGAGGGGGCTTTGCTGTACCATAAGTATAAATTAACCATTTCTTGGGTGATCTGTGTCTACACAATGACAAATTAATGAAAAATTAAGGTAGAATGAATGTTTAATTTTAAATTAACTTACGTCCAGGATGGCATCTAAGGAATTTATAGTAATTTGGCCTTTTTAACAGTAAAAGTAACTGTAATGTGGTGAAACATTAGTACTGTTATCAGTAGATTAATGGTTAAATCATCACATTTAAACTGGTTGAATTATAGGAAATCTGAGTGATATTTTGCAACCATAACTTTATGTAACCCATTATTTATTTCATTTATAGTGGTTTCTACTGAAGAGTGAAGACACTATCTTAGTTGGTTTTGCTTTTCATGTGCTTATTGTTATAACATAATTACAATTTTTTGATGGCCCCCAAACATTTTGAAAATGCCGCCATTTTTTAGACCGTGGGGGCCAAAATTGACCCCAAAATATTTTGTTAATTTCATACCCTGTTTGAGACCAACAAACAACCAAACTGGTGGTGTTTTAGCATGTCATCTCTGTTTCAAGCTTCTTTCTAGCCATCAAACGTGGGTGTTAGCAACCCGTCACTGTTTTTCAAGCGGGGACAGTGCCACGAAAAAAGTTCCTGCCAGGAGTGGCACTAAAGCCTGACCTTTTCCTAACCATAATCAAGTGGTTTTGGGGCCCAAACATAACCACGTTAACCACAATGTTGCTGAAATGTAAAGTTTCAATGTACCTGCTCCATTTTTATATACATATAAATATATCTTTATATTACATTGTCCCCTGTAATACACCTGCCAAGTGTGACGTAGATCGGATGAACAGTTTTCGAGATGTGCAAGGACAGACACACAAAGACATATGAACAGAAACCCCTTGCTTTATAGTTAGTTAATAGATATATTAGGAGTTTGATTATTTCAGCAAGCAGCTCACCAAACTATATGGAGACCTGAAGTGTTCAACATTACATAAATAAATAAATAAATAAATAAATAAATAAATAAATGAAGGTTTGGGTGGTGACGACAGACAACTCACTGTAATGAAAAATTGGAGGTATGAGAGCCTAGGTCGTAAAATAAAATATGACATAGAGATAAAGTGTCAATTGAAATCCCGCGTTATGTTTATAATAATATCTTGAGTTTACTGAACTAGTTTTCTGGAGGCAAACGAGTTTTCACGTTTAAAGCATGAGGGGAACATGATTAAGTTGAACCAGTTTCAAAAGACTTAAAGTTTGTATTTTATACAATTTGTGTACACAATTACTTCATATTGTCTTATTCATTTATTTATCTACAACACTTCAGGGCTCTGTGAATTTTCTGTTTATCATCATGAGCAATACTTGGAGCCGTACACCACATGAAAGTTAATTTGAGCCTTTTTTAAAGCCACAAAGACCCTCACATCGTGTGTTAAGAAGTTGAACGCAGTCATAATATTAAGTAAATTTACATCACGCATCATAAGATATGGGGAGCTGATCACCGTCACTGCAGCGGTCCTTTGAGAGCGGTTTAAATTCTCATTAACCTTGAATTCTGTCTTATTTGTTGCAGATCAATACATTATTTCTCTTAAAAGACGAAACAACTTGCCGAGAGTCAAGGCAATCAAGACAGAGAGTATCCGGAGACAGTTTGCCTGCAGGCATGTCGACTGAATAATAATGTAAACCTCTGCTGCTTCATTACACAATCTTAGCAAAACTAATAAGGTACTGGTATGTGGATAGTTTACAGGGACAAGACCTGTATAAATTATATAGAAAGACCATTGTGTGTAAATAAACAGATGGGATCTAATGCATGCTCAGATGTGTGCATAGCTGAGGCAAATGAGGGAGGCAGACGGTGGTTATTCTGCTTTTCAAAGAGAGAAAGTGCTTGTGCTTTTTTTCCCAGTTCTTTCTTGGCTTTGACGGGGAAGTTGGGGAATTGTTGGTGCACAGAAGGATTATGAATCTGCTGCAAAGCAAACACATTTCTCATGAGTTGCTGTGTGGATTTGAATGTAAATTAGTAGTCTTGTGTGCATCCTGAAATATATTGTCACCTGTGATATCAGTTTTGTAGCTCTCGTTCAACCGACCTCTGTCCCAACAGTGTTTCCAAATTAAATATTCAGCATGAACAAATGTGAGAACAAATGGTGCATCACTTCAAGCCTTTAGATCCAAGTTTAACACTAAGAGCCCTGTGAATTTTAAGCTACTGTTTGTTTTATTTATTTGGTTGTCTGCAGGAAAAATAAGACTTGCTACTAATGGATTTTGGCATGAGCATTAACCTGTTTATCTTCAATTACACAGTCAGTTATCTCTCTGTCACTCATTAAAATGTTCCAAAGTAAAAACAAAACTGGAAGGAGCAACTATAACACTGTGTTCACCATGAAATAAAAGTCCAAACCCACTTTATCTCCAAATGTGAATTAGTTTTGCATCTAACAAAAGATGTAATCATCAACTGTTGGTTGCAGATAAATATAGAGACATGAGTATATTTTTCACAGCCCAGGCAAATTTGCTGCAATGTTTCACACAAACAATGGCAACTTTAATTATCTGTTATCAGCTGTTAATTGCGCGAAGAATTTGTGTTGGAGCCACTTTGCGGTCGTAAGATACTGCAGAGCCAAGGAAATTAGACTCTTTTACACAAGCGAGCCAGAATATGTTGAAGCTTGCAGGGACACAAAGTAATACACTCTGATATCTTATCAAAAGATAATAACATGTGAGATGAAAATGTAACAAATCCACTGTAATAAACAGGACTTAATGACAACTTAGTAAAGGCATGCTGTAGTTGTTGTTTGTTTGTTTTACACACATAGTGATCAGTGGATAAAGAATAAATTACAGATAAAAGTCAATTCATAATTTTGCTTTAAATTTTTGCTGTTTTCCTAAAAGAGGACATCTCATCAAACAGATTTTCAGCAGATAAAATATTGATTGTTGTACTGCTGGGTGCTCTTTGATCAGTTCATCAGTATGTATGGGGGTTATAGTAAAGTCTCTTTTGATACTTTTTCTGATTTAGTCCATCACTGAATATTCTACTACGTTTCTATTTTGTCCCTCATGCAGGAGACTGATGAATATTTATGAAGGTCATATATCTGAGCTGTGGTCATAGAGCGTGTAACCATGAAATACAGATATGCCTACTATATACAGAATCTGTACAACAAAGTAAGGAATGAATATTAAGTGTGTTCTTGGTATTGAGGTCATGGTAACAGAAGAATGACAAGCAAATCACTGAGCAATACCAGCCACTTGATTTAGCCTGAGCGGAAGTCTCCTGCTGGCCAGATCACCTCGGTTCACCGGCTGACGCATTGAATCTCCATCTACGCAGCCATCATCCTTCAGAAAGCTTACATTCACTCTTTTGAAGTTATTTAAAGCAGGTTAGCCGCGCTGGTACAGACATCCAATTTAATTAACATTCGGGGATATAAAAAGTCCAAAGATCATTTGCCAGAGCTATTAGGTTTCCTGCATGAAAATGGCGTTCAATTTTTGACCCGCAGAGCCCGGGGGGCAGATTCCCTCTCGCACTAAATCCCATCGCGTCAATTAACAGGGGACACATCCATCAAACGCGGTCCTCCCGAGCTGCAGCTACAGCACTGCCAAATGTTAATGAACACCCTGCAATTATCAACATGAAGACAGATTCAGCAGAGGTCTATAAACATGCTATGAAGATGGAGATCACGATGAAACAAGCCTTATATTGCATGTATGCAGTGTGTATTGTGCTGGTGATGCCTGGAGTTATGAAATTAATTCATGAAAATGCCCCTGAAAAAAAGCCAAGTGGAAAATTAATATATTTGCTACGGCTGTCAGGAAATGTGGGGTTGTACTGTTATCATCTCTGCTTCATATCCGAGATGTGAGTGTATGTGTGTGTGTGTGTGTGTGTGTGTGTGCTGGGCGTGCATGTGGAAAATTATTTCAAAGCTCCTGCCGACATTGTGCAGGGGCCATAAAAAAGCTCATGGAAAATAGATTTATCCTCTTTTTTCTTCAAGTTTTTTGTTCTTGGCAGAGTGTGATCTTTATTCATTCTATAGCATTTAAGTGGAATGACATCACCGGACTAATTTGCAAATGCAAATTAGTGTGGAACCTCTAAGTTCATTTTTGATTTCCAGGGGGCATTGTCAACGGTCATAGGTTAAAATGCCTCTGGACGCAATTGGGTAGACCAACAACCAATCAGAGCAACAAAGCGTAATGCAGCGCAGAGCAACAGACAAACGTAAACAGACGAGCGCCTGTGGAGATGAGCTGTGATGGTGTGGCACAAGACCCCAGGACCAGGCCTGGCTTTGGAGCCAATTTGACATGGTCGCCAAACAGTGGAATTACACCTTCCGGGTCCGTCACATAATGGCTATTGGGCCCAAAAACACTTCTTCTCATAGACTCTGGATACATTTTTTTTAACCATCGCAATCCCCAAAAAAGACTTGTTTCAGTATCGGGATTTGATCTATTCAATCTGATGGCATTTTGAAAGTCCAGCAGAGCCACACAATCAAATGATTTTACCCAAGTTTAAGTTAAGCCTAGTTCACATTACATGATTTTCACCCTGATTTTGCGTCACAGAGACTATTGTAACCTTTTGAGTGTTCGTACCTGGCGACGTGTGCTTCTGTCAGCGGGAGTCTCACCAACTGCGTTACGACCTGTGTGTGCACACCACAAGATTTCTCCACCAAGCCCTCGCCGACAGAGCCCCAGATAATGCGGTTACGTCACCAAACTTGGAGACGACACATCGTAAAGGCATGGATATTCTTCCCAGTGTTGAATCAGATCTGCCTCCAGGGCCTGGGTCCAAACACAACGTGCTCCCCGTGATCCTGTGGATGCCGCCATTGTTGTTCTTGCTTGCCGGCTTGTCAGTGTTGCCAGATCTTGGGAGAGAAACAAGCAACCAGGGCTATGGAAACAAGCCCAAAAGACGCGACTATCATGCATTTAAATAACTTATTAGACGGATATATATAGAGGAAGATGACGTTTAGAGAGCAAGCCCAAATAAGCGACTCCACTTTAGAAACAGCTAATGAGCGGACCTGGCAACCTTGCGGCTTGTCCTCCTCACATTTCTTCCGTCCTCCAGCGTGCTGACGTGGGATCTATCCCGCCTCTCACTGGCTGATGCTCTTTGCCAGTCGTGTCACACTTCTTCAATTTTCTAGCTTGCCAGATATCCAGTCCCAGTCACAGACGAGGGGGCGACTTGCTCGTAGGCTTGTTCACACATGAGGACTCGTCGTGGCAGACTATCTGCTGACTCACCTCCGACCCCAGGTGGCCCAAATCGTGTAATGTGAACTAGGCTTTAGCGCAGGGCTAAACCAGAAGCTGGCTGCATGGCCAGCAGAAGTGTGCTGCTCAGCCACTGAAAGTCTCCAGTGCCCAACGATACAGAAGATTTGGGTAAATCTACACCTGGGAAATAAGGCTCGCGCAGTATCAAGGTGTTACGGTATACCACAGTATTTATAAATCCTAAAGGCATGATTTTTTTTAATATCCTCCAAAATACAGAAATACAGAATTGTCTCGTTCCCAGGCTAATATATTAGTGCTTGACCTGAGAAAACTCCATGGAAGTTTAGGGTAGTTAAAGAAGGTTTACAAATGTAAGACGGTATAAAATAGCAAGTGAGGACACTCAATGGCATTCCATTGAAATCCCATGAAGTGGATTTGGTGTAAATGTCAAAGAAATGACTTTGTTTTGACATTTCAGAGCTCTCCATTTGATTCACCCATTGTTTTGCTGTGTGAGCTTCCTTTTACAATGACATGCAATTTTGGTTTCTTCCTCTCAAGGGACATTTTTTTACGTAGTCATACAAAGTTGCAGACAAAAGACAGACCTCAGACATCTATAAATGCACAGTGCTGAAACTTTTCTTATAATTGTATATCAAAATGTTTAAAAAAAATAGCTCTGCATCAGTGATGACAGCTTCCTCTGTATCTGCTGTCTCGCACTTAAAATAACAGCAGTCTGCAAACACTGCCCATCTCCTCACTGTCTTCTCAGCTGTCATCCAGGACATCTTCAATAAAGTTAATAAACAGTAATTGTTTATAGTCGCTGTGTTTACCCAGCCATCACATCAGGCTGGCTCTACGGGCTCTCTGAACTTCAATATGCTTCGAGGAGCTGCAGAGCTTCAGTGGACACAAAAAGACACATTTACTAAAAGTCAGAGAATCTATCAAGCAATGACAGACTGTCTGATGTGTCATTATTGCTGAAGGCTGAGAAAAGGCCTGTCTTCAAAAGGAGAGGTAAGTTTTGGAGGGATGTCTGGATGTTTCTGGGATCAGTAACAGCAATGTTCAACGCTTGTGCAACACATTTCAGGTGTTACTGACAGTTTGGGGATTTGTAATATGTCGTGTATTCTGTATAGCTTAACACAAAGTATCAGGCCGTCTACAGGTATCAGACACTTAAATGTAATGCTTTCTAAAGACCTTTTTAAGATATTTTTTTAACCAAATTTAAGACTGATTTTTGGAAATATCACCATTCTTATTCAAGCATCATAGGCAAGTATAAAGCTCAGTGGTTTAAGTGTAGTCCTGTGATACAAGTGACAGAAAGAAATTAAAATATGATATTTAATGACATATTGGGCTTAATTTTTATAGAATTGAATCTATGACATTTTAAGACTTTTTAAGAGCTGCAGATACAGAATCTAGCGTTGTGTACAGAGATAGGTTTTTGTATTGAAGAAATGTATTCATGTGTTAATATCATTATGTTTATTTGATGTGTAATGATTCATAAATTGATATATATAACTGATATATCAATTCAATGATCACCGATCCAACAACATCAATGCAGAGTGAAAACACCAATCCATATCATCACCTTTAGGTTAGGCTTTTATTTTGAAATTCTGTGGCATTAAAAAATAACGACATTACATGCCAACTGTTGAACTATGAGCAGAGGAAAAAAGGTCTGCTAGCCGCTAAGCTAATCTATGCAGTGTAAACATGCTTAAGCTAACAATGAGTGACTAGCATAAAACAATTGTTTTGCTTATGAACCTTTACAGTTGTTACTAAGCTCAATTTGATAGTTTTGCTAGACACTGTTGTTGTTTGCCTTCAGGGCTTTAAGCCAGACAGACTCTAAATTTTATGAAAAAGATCATTGTTCGGGTTAAAATTAAACCATTTCTTCCTGAAAAGGCTCTCTGACAGGAAGCCCTGAAGGTTAAATTATCCCATGTGCTGTTTTATGTGTGATAGCGGAGGAGTAAACTTTATTGCACATATTTTTTTTGTGACAAATTGTGTTAATCGGGTGTATAATATCATCTTATATCAATTGCAGGCCCCTGAATCGCAAAAAATCAACTTTGTAATAACAGCAAATATAATGTTGTTTAAAAAAAAATCGATATATAACATATTGTGATGAAACTGGTGATTTACAGCCCTAATGTTTGGTTTCGTCTCTAGTGACTATTTATTCTCAAATTGCCACACGTGTATTCAAATAGTGTATAAATGGACAAAATTGTGGACAAAATACGGGTGTAGTCCTTTAAATTGTCTTTAAATTAGCACTGGTCTATTGGTGGCATTACTCATGACAATCTTCTATCACAATATATATCATCATGACGGTATATATCACGGTAAATGTTCTTGAATTTAATTAGGAAATGGTTTAAAACAACCACACCGAACTTCATCACAATTGATTATTTTCAATGCAGAAGGCACCCTTTGGCATCTATATTAGATGTTCAGACTCTTAACTAATTCCAATGTAAACCCATCCACGACAATATTTGATGCTCAGAGCAACTGATGTAGTATAAAGAGCAAGAAAGTCCATGTAGGGCAGGGGATGGATTGGTCAAACAAATGCAGACTTTCACCCAGGACACTACTGTTCATGTCTGGTGTGAAACCAAAAGTCAGTCCTCACTCACTAGTGACAAGACTCATCAATGTCATGTTGGGTATTTATTTTAGCCCTAATATTGTGTTTTTTCTAAACCTAACCAAGTAGTTTTGTTGCCTAAACCTAACTGTGACCGTTTGATCACTTTAACCACGTGTTACAACAAGTTTAACCCAGATCATATCTCTACGTCACATACGTATGTTAAAGGGTGTGAATACTTTAACTTGAAACAACTGAACCACACTTTATCCACCAAAGGAATTTTCTATGCAGTCCTATAAGAAGAGTGGTGGCCCTGAGAGCTCAACGGCCCTGAAGATTAGAAACATGCGCAAATTAAGATATCTTCAACAGTTTGACATCACTGCTGACTTTAACCAGCTCTGATGCCCTGTCGAAACTGCGTCATCAAATTTGTGAGATGACTTTATAATGACCTGGGTCAATATCAATGATTTCTTCTAGGGATGTTTATATGAACATATAATAGCATGCTAAATGGGCCTCTATCCTCTGGGCCCAACAGCAGGAGGAACAATAATAGAGCAGAGTAGGGGGCCATCTATAATGCAATCACAAACAACACAGAGCTTCATTTTCTAGACAACCCCGAGGGACATGACTACACTGGATACACATTCTCTCATTAAGCTTTCTCACTAGCATAACCTCAATATCATCTGCCTCAGCTGAGCAGCTTCCTTCCTTTGGGTTGGTGTTGAATGTTTTCTTGCACATTTATAATTATTACTTCCTGGGATCATGTCACTGATCCTCCTAGGAAACAGGCATCTCTCGCCATGACACAAATTTGATTTTAAACCCAGAGACCATGGACCATTAATCAGCATTTTTATTGCCATTCTTTCATAAAGAGTATTTAATCGTATTTCTATACTAAAATGTTCTAAACTTAAGATGAAATAACTTCTTCAATTCATGTATGGGTGTATCTTACTGCTGATTATTGTGCATTGGCAGGGGACGAAACTTCACCAAATGCAGTCACATAGGTGGTTTTAGCTATGGGAGCAATGTTCTAGGTGGTTTCGTTGTTGTTATCCTCTGCACTTGGTGCTCAGCCTGTTTAATGACCATTTACCAGCTTACACTCTTGTTTGGGGGATGTTTTTCTGAAGCAGCACTGTTGATGCTTTGAAGACAACATAAGGGTCAGCACATTGCAACCTTGAAAAATGTGTGCACTTGACACGGACTGCAGTAAGAACGACATTAGCGCTTCATATAAGAATGCAGCCTTCTGGTTATCTAGCATTGCATTGCACTGCACTACCAGCCAAAACACACTGAACTAGAATATAAATGCAACACTGTTAGCACATTTTTCATGATTTAGAGACAGTAGCCATTTATGCACATGAAACAAATTTGTTAAAATCTGTTAGTGAGCACTTCTCCTTTTCCAAGATAACCCATCCCCCAGACAGGTGTGACACATCAAGATGCTGATTAAACAGTATCATTACTACACAGGTGTGCCATGGACTGGTCACAATAGAAGGCAGTTGCTGCTGCCTGTGAACTGAATGTTCATTTCACCACTATAAGCCATCTCCAATGTGGTTTCTGAGAATCTGACAGTACATCCATCCAGCCTCTGAGGCGCAGACCACGTGTAACTACACCAGCCCACTGTCTTCACCTGCAAGAAAGTCTGAGACCAGGCACTCAGCTGATGGAACAATTGGTTTGCAGAACTTTAGAATTATTGCTCGGACTGTCAAAAACTGTCAGACAGGTTTGAAAGAGGTGTGAAAGAAGCCATCTACGTCAAACTGGAATGACCATGGTTAAACAGAGGAGGTGGCCTACGACACCACTTATCGCCCACCTACAATGCAGTCTTGGGATCCCTCCCCAGACAACTTCACACCCATTCACAACTGGTCCCATCTTACCCTAAGGACACACATGATGGCCAGGTGGGTCACGACTCGAGATTTTCTGCGAATGTTGGGCCGTTTTGCCGGCAAGCTGCGAGTGTTTAGACACACAGAGTCGGATTGGCGAGTTGATCCGAGGTGTCCAATTTTCTGCCTCGTAGGGTAGACACATTGGCGAAACCCTTTTAGTTTAAACAGACTGAGGCGGCCTTCCGCAACAGGAGGGGCTGTTGAAGACTTGTGGGAGGAGCTGTTGATGACGCTGCACGTGCGAGCCACTGGCGGTGGATAAACAGGAAACAGCTGATAGCAGGAATTAGCGAGCAGCTAGTAGCAAGAGGGGAAACACAAACCTGACAGACACTGTAAAGATGAGCAACTGGGGAGACAAGGAATTGCACGCCCTCCTTGTCCTCACAAACTAAGAGGCCATTAACCATCAGATAACAGGGACGGTGAAGAACGGGCCGACTTATGAGAGAATCGCCGAAGGACTGACTAGCTGCAGCTTCCCTACCACGTCACTGTTTACGTCACACGCTGAGCTACACGTTTTGTTACTTGCTCACGCCCCCATTGCCCCAAAAAAGGCGCATTCTGTATAAACAAAAGTAGGTCAGTGGCATTTTGCTGCACTCCCCGATTTTGTTTTTATACTGCTAATGCTAAAAAAAGACTGATTGGGCTTTCCTGCTAATTTGCACAATTCCTATCTAAAAAGGGCAAATGAGTTCACATGTGACCCCAGCGACCCTGTAAGGGTTCACACCCACACAGAGTTTAAAGCCTGCGGCTCGGCACCAGTCCTTTAGAACTGAAGAAGCTTCTTGGATGAGAGGCAAAATGTCTTCAAGAAACGCAAGCAAGTCCAGTTGCCTACGATATAGACTGTCAGAAACTGTCTCAGAGAACTGCGGTTTGTCGCTGTAACCTACTTTAGTGGGCAACTGCTCATTTTCGATGGCGTACGGCTCTTTGGAGAAGTGTTGTTTTCACAGATAAAGCCCAGTTTACACTGTACTGGGCAAATAGCAGATGGAGTATATGGTGTCCTGTGGGCAAGCAGTTTGCTAATGTCAGTGTTGTAAAGCGCCCCATGGTCACAGTGGGGTTGTGGTATGGGCTAGGATGAGCTATGGACAACAAACACAGGTACAATTATCGGTTCTCATATCTTTACAGCAGTAACCACATAGATAAATACTAAGGGGCCCATTTGACTCTCTCCCAGACAACATGGCCCAAAACATTGAGACTTTCTGATCACTATTGATCATAATAGTCTTGCTGACCTCTTTGCAAGATGCCAGCCTAGTCCCTCTTGTAATTGTTAGTTTTTATAGTTAGCTGGTGGTGGCTGGACTTGTTAGTTAGTCCCTCTATGGTGTTAGTAGGCCTTTGTTGTGAATCTGGCAGTCTCTCAAAAACTGTTGCAAAGCTCCTCTGAGGCTCCTCAGCTTCTCTTCAACAAACAGTTGAAAGCCACTCTGCCAGATTAAAGGAGAGTCTGTTGCTTTCCCACTGATTACAGCATCTCCACCCTCAAATCAGAGTCTTTAACTTACCCTTCACACACCTGACACCCACTCCTATCTCAGCCTAAATGCCCATCTAAACACATGATAGGAGTCAAAGGCGCCACAAATGTAGTCTGAAAGCAAGTACTACAGCCCCGGATGACAATTTGAGTTTTATTGTGAAATGATTGCAGTGGCATAAGGCGATGCTTCTCAAACTTTATGGCTTGTGAACTCTTTAAATGAAGCAATGCTTTCTCGCAGTCCCCCATCGAGGCATGCATAATGGTGAAGTTCAATCAAAGGAGGGTTTCCCTTTATAGATTGTTTCATTCAGTTAATTATCAGGGGAAGGCCTAGAGGCAGAAAACTATTAAGTTTTTCCACACAGTGATGATAATATATTTCTATTGAAAATGCATGTCTTTTCCTCTGCTATAGATGATCTAGCAGCTCCTCTTAAAACAGTCCTCCAGCTTCTTAGGAGGACCTAATGCCTTGGCTAAGAACCCTAACCCCACAGCACAGCAGCTTTTTCACTATCACTGGCCTACCTTCTTAATGATATCACAATTTTTGTCATTTGTGATGTAGACAACACTTCAAATGTTCTAGGTTCAAATGCTAAACACCACCACAAAGGTACAGAATTTGCCCTGTGTATATATCATATTGTTAATGGTTACATCATATCTTAAAGGGTAACTTAATGACAATGACTGCCATGTGCATACAGCGTGAGAGAAGAGGGAGAGACGCTGTGCTGCTGTGTCGCTGATTAAGTTCCCTCTGCAGGGAGGGTAACTCGCTAAAAGAGTCTGAGAAGTCCGGAGCTGTTAATAAAACATTCAGGACGCCACAGTTTATTCCACACTGCTGAAGCTGCTCCTCTTTTTGGAACCACAGCAGTCTAATAACTTCACTTTCAGCCATGCTTGTTGTTGCCGTGGGTAACAGCATGACGTCATATGCCAACAGGTCAAACTTCCACGAGTATGATGATGTGAATTGTTTCTTTTCAATTTTTCATATTAAAAATATACCCGTATTATCGTGAACAAGGCCATATGGCCTAATGCTGACTTTATATAGGCTGAAATGAGTCTGGTGGTTTTGTCTATGGTGATTTCAGGGCTGTTTCTGGTCAAACAAAGGGATTTGACTCTTACACAAAAAGCTCTGTATCTCTGTAGGATCCTCTCCATAATGTTGTTAGACACTTGGAATAACAACCTCTGCCTGTCAGAGGCAAAACCAAGAACTCTTAGTGGATGTAAAGTGACGGTGCCAAATGTCCTGGGTGGTTACAGTGCAGCCTGTTTCACAGCTGCCCAACACTCAATACTGGACTGATTCACAGATTGTTGCTCTCATTAGTCACTTAGACACAAAACCTGGAAAAATAGGGTCCAAGTAGAAAATACTGAAGTTACCCTTTAAGCAGTGTTTCAAAAAGAAGCGTGTGACACGGAGTATGAATGAGCTCGGATCTGCTACGTAAACAGAGGGAATACCAAGTTATCAAAATACCACACAGTTGCGCAAAGGCAATTTGAAGGCTGGGAAAATACATAACGGTGTTCACACTGCTTGAGCTGGTTGTTGTGCTGCAAAAAAACAGAGCCAGTCATGTTTTTCCTCTCATGTACCCTATAACTACATTTTGATAGGCCTACTTGACATACTGGATGCATTATTGGGTTTGTACTGTTTATTTACATGTATGAAGTACCAACTAAGTTTTTATTTCATGCTAACTTTGGTTGAGATGTTTATTACCCTGAGTGGGTTTGATGGTTATGTTTAATGATGTTTATTTCATAAACGCCTGCTTTGGAGTCAGTGTGCACTGCAGTCATCACTCTTTTCATCTGTGATTTCACTAACATGTGATGTGCATATAAATACAGTTCTTCCATCTGTGGTGTCAAAATTACTCAGGAACAGTGTCCATTATTATCTGGTTACTGCAGGATCACCCCATTGTCTATGGCAGATCATCAATGCCTGTGCATGACAGGTTTATTGATGCCACTCACGCTGCACACTTTGAAAATATTGCCTCACGTCAGAGCATTATATTCAGGCCAGAGCAGTTTTTTTAATCATATCTGCAAGGCATATCACAGAAAATGATGCCTGCATGCAAGCAATCAGTGCAACTTAATTCGTTAGCCCAGTGGACAAGATTATTTTGTGCATTGTTTATAAGCACTGCTGTAACGGATTTTCACAAATCACAAATTGATTGGAAAAACATGCACTAGATAAATGGGTAAAAAAGTTTTTAGACTAATAGCGTGCAGAAAATGAGATTTTAAATTGCCTGCATACGAGCTCCATAGATTCATGTGGGACAAATGCTTCAAGTACCACTAAGTGATTTAAAGTTGATTGGAACTGTCCCTGCTGTGATAAATGATGCTAGTAATGAATTGATCTTCGTCCTGGGATCAAACTGCATGCAACGCTGGGTGTAGACAACAGTTGGGCGTCCCACTGTAATCCCATACTGCCTGTGCATCCATCTGATAAAGTGTAAAGTGATTGGTTGCCCCGTGCAGTCTTGTTCCATCAATCATGGCTGGGTCAAGTGAGGCACCAGAGGGTAAACCTGAGAGAGTCTCCAGGGGTGTTAATGTGAAACAGGCGAGGCTGTGATGGAACCTGGGCATACTAAACACAGCGAGAACCTCCTTTACCCCTCTGAGCTACTGTCACTGCATGTGCACCATGGACTGTCTTTATGTGACCTCACAGCCTGAGCTAACAACTGGGTTTGTTTGTGCTGTGTTTTTTTCCCCCTTTCTCAAATCTGCCGCTGGCCATTTTTTCAAACTCTGACCAGAATGGGAATAAATTGAAAGTCGCCTGAGTCACCGGGGATCATGCTGAAAAATGAAAGTTCTTAGTTCACTTCAGCCATGACAAATGTAGAGATTGTTGCTCCGTGACCTGAGTTTGTCACATCAACTTGACCCTCTTTATGTTTGTGTACACACAGTGACCCATTCTGTTGTGGTCAGATGTGATCTGGGGTCAGCAGCCTTCTCAGTACCTTCTTATTCAACCTTTCACCTTACCTCAGTCACCCAGTGGAGCATGGGGAATACAGCTTTGAAGGCCTAAAACTTTAACTTTAAACTGAATCTCAGAAACTGAAGCTGACAATTTCCTAAATATGCACTTGTTTTGTTAGATATCAGTATGTGATACCTACCGAAATGACCCAGTACCAAGTAGTACTGAAATACCTCCTGTCAAATGATCCTGCATTTGATCCTACTTACACCAGGGGGCTGATCCTAGACCATCCTTACTCCCCACCGAAACAGCGAACTTTCTGTTGCTGCCATCTCCAGAGCCGCTACCCTCCAGATAAGCTGTCAATTTAATGTCTTAAAGTCAGTCTTAAATGGTACCACCAATCTTGCAGTGACACTAGGCCTGATCGATATCGGTATTCTCAGGCTGCCTGGCGATACAAGATATATATCTTGGAACTTTGTGATCAAAATAAAATGCAAAGACAGGGATTTTATTCCCCTGTTTGAAAATACACAGCTGCACAACATGTACATGAAAAATGATATAAAATAAATATCAGGGCTGTACATTAACATTTTGCAAACAGCACTGGAGTTACAGAGGTTTAAAGGTTTGCAGCACAGGACACAAAACTATAACAGGAGTATAAAAGTATCAAGTAGGCCGAAATCTATTGTAGTCTGAAACAATTAAAAATCTTTGTGGCGGAGATAAAAATTTGTTTTCCATCTGTTGGCCTTTCAAATGAATCCAGAGCTGGAAAATGATTTAAATATTTTTTATTTATTTAGACTATTAATCTTATTTATGCACAGAGCATCAACAGAGAGGCCGAGGGAGGGAAGGAGCGAGAGACACTTTGTCCTCGCTATATACGTCTTGTTTATGAAATGTCTGTGTTGTTGCATTTTGTAAACCCATCTGTCGCCTGCATCCAGGCGCTGTCTCAGTGTCACACATTAGACTACAACTACCAAGATGAACGGCAGTGCGCTACGATCCACCTCATACACAAACTCGCAGCACTGCACCACATATGTGGCACTGCGGTAATTTCATTCATCTCACAGACTGATTTAACGTAGCACGTGCAACATACAGACCGATTTCGCATTGTAGACTAATTAACAGACAGATTAAACAGAAGAGCAGCTCTGTGTCTCTCTGAGTGTTGATGGAGAACAGTGAATGAGTGTCACGCAACATGACCCTATATCGATATAAACAGTGTTTTCTTAATGTATATCTTGCCTGAAAATGTATCAATACAGTATATCGTACATAGTCATTATATCGCCTGGCCATAACTGACAAAGAAACAGTTCGGCTCAGTTGTTGAACCCATTAATCACCGTTGGGTAACATTAGCCCTGTGATGCTAACAGTTAGCCCTGTTAAATGTGTTTGTGCAGCCGGACAGACTATCACAACTTTCCCCGGCGCGGAGCTCACTCTCCCGCAGCAGCAGTTACAACCCGTTAGTCTGCGGCGTGGTGAAGTCGAGTGTGATAAATTTGATAAAACATTCTAAAGTATGGCTGTAATACACGCTGCTACATTCCCATTACAAGTATAGTCCCTTAAAGGGTGCTGGTATCAAAATGTTTTAAAAGACACCCAGCCCTAACTTGTTTGCATCTCACAACCTTACCTTACTGATGATTTTTATTGTTTGTATTTTGTTATATTCACAAATATCTCACCCAGTATTACAACGGCTGCACCACAGTGTCCCTCTGTCTCATCTTTTCCATTTGCCACATTATTAGACTGAGTTTAACACACATTAAAGTAAACCATTACATACATACACGTAATTATGCATGCTGCGATGATGATGGCTATTTACTGATGCACCCACATGCTTTTGAGTCAACTTCTTTATCAGATAAATAGTGGAGCACCTTGGCAGTGCAGTGGTTACAGCGCATGCCTTATAATCACAACATCCAAAGTCCAGTTTCGCCCTTGGGACCTTTGTTGCATGTCATACTCCCCCCCTCCCCCTCCACCACTTCTACACTGTAAAATAAAAGGCATAAAGGCAAAAAAAAAAAAAAGTGTATTTCAAGTGTGTGGTCTGACTTCCATTTCTAGGAATTATTTTGCTAACAACCTTGGAGCAGATGGTACAGATGCTGGAGTGCAAATAACTGGAGATTATTTTTGTATTGCAGCATTAAACATAATCAGAATTTACATTTCATTATGCATTCGAGAAATGCATAATGGAGGAAGCCCGCAAAGGCAATTACTATCACTGCTGGTGTTCCTTGTACTTAAAGCTAGAGTAGGTAACTTTTACAGCAAAGGCTTTTTTTTATAGCTGTCACTACATCGTGACAGCAGTATATGAGGCAGATAATGCTCCACTGCCCCCTAACAGTGCTCCTTATGGCATTTGCAAGGATCGCAAGATCACAAGAAAGTGCTCCAGCCAGTAGACGGTGCCTGGTTTCAGCTCGACTGTTTTCAACATGGGTGCTGGGTCACAGACTTTCTCATTTTACAGCTAAACAGTACACTAAAACATGTTTCTGAAAACAGTTGAGGGGAAAATAGCAATGCAGTAACAAAATCTTGATTCATAGTTGATCAGCGCTGCCTAGTTGACAGTCTAACCACAGACAGAACTGACAGGTGCTCTCTGAAAACGACCTGTGATTGGTCAAAGTCTCCTGTTACACACCCACTGAAAATTTCCCCTCAATGCTGCCGTTCTTCTCAGCTAAACAGAGAGTTTTACATTCTTTTAGCTCATTGTTTGGTTTCAGGGAACCCAGATTTATCATTTTGTTACCATTTCGCCTTTCCAAGTCCCATATGTAGAAATAGGGGGATGTATTGGCAGAAATGGTGTACAATATTCATATTCTTAACTTTGTTTACACTGCTTAGAGTTACCCAGAAACTAAGGATGCATTCACACTGGCGCTATTTGGTCCACTTTAAACGGACCAAGTGTTGCAAGTGAGGGTTGAAAGTGAACCCTGGTACGGTTCGCTTACAGTGGGAAATGCGAATGGACTATCCAGCGAACCAAAGAGAAGAAGTGACAAAGAGCACAGTGTATCTTGGTGTTTGGTGTTTTTGTGGTGACCAAGCTGGCTGAAGGGGATGGATTTCCATTTTCGGTCCTGGCCAATCGATGAGCCGGGTTTTCTTCTTCCTCTTACTTTTTCTCTTCCTGGTCAGTGGTTGTTCCCGGGCAGCCGTTGACACTGTGTGACATTGTCCAGGCGGTTTGCTCCACTTTAAAAAGTGCAGTGTGAAAGTGAACCGAACCATATGAAGATGTGAAATTTTTCGGTATCCTGGTGTGAATGTGCCCTATGAACTGTTGTGTTTTTGTTACACCAGAATTAGGCGTTTACACCTACGTAGGGCAGAGCAGTTTCTCTGCCACAGAGTCTGCCATGTTGTCTCTACAGTGGCCTGCAACAGACAAACGTTTAGATGCCGCTAAATCCTACACACTTGACCCTTAATTAATCTCATTTTCAGCCACATCAAGCAGTTTGGATGTGGCTGATCTGTTTTGGATAAAAAAAAGCTCTGATAAACCCTCTGCATGCTGTCTGCCTTGCACCAACCACTGGACAGATCATGTTAAAGAGTCAGATATTATTATTTTTGTATGTACCACAGTGTTCATCAGGTGGCCAGAAACACAACTCTAAATGAATGATAAGGTTGCTGTGTGTCTGCTGCACCTGTTTGTGAACACCTCCCCCACTATTGGATTGCTTATAGTGTGATGCACTGCACACTGTGCCTGTGGCCAAAGTAAATAATAATGCAGCTTTCAATGACATGCACGGTTACCAGTGGTAACAGCAAGTGTTTTTTTAATAATACAGACCTCCATCAAAATCTGACACATGTATCGACCACTGGGGCCGCCAACTATGCCTTCAACTGCCACTCATTCAGAAAGAACAGAGAAAGAGCAACCGCTGTATCGGTTCATGGCTGGGCCAGACAAACTGCAGGCTGACAGGATTCATCATGTCACATTGTTTTATTAAAGAAGACAGTCAACAGTTACTATGCCTACTCTTCCAAATGCCTGACGCTGGCTTTTGTTATACATGACGTCCAGTGCATGCATGCATAGCGTCCTGCGAATCCCTTGTGTGTGTGTGTGTGTGTGTGTGTGTGTGTGTGTGTGAATGAGTGAGTAAGAGGTGCGCATGTATTAATGTGAGTGCTACTAACAACATGAATGAAGCTAAGGCAAATTGACTACAGCCTTTTATTTTCCGTGTGTTGCTATTTTCTCTCAAAACTTGGCTAATACACATGATACATCGCCAGCTCACGTTAGCTACCGCATTGATTTCTGTTATTAATCAGTCATTATGAAGTCATAATACACATACGACGTTAATGTTATCTTGTTGTGTCAGATCCGCTCAGCGAACTCGATGCATACTGTTATGGCACATAATTAGGAGGCCTAGGTGTACGGTTAGGGGTGGAGTTAGGAAGCAGGGAGAGGCTGATGTTCCACTTGGGGTATTGGGTAACTCCCCTTCCTAGGAGCTCACACACCTTCAATTCTGGAATTTACATTGTAGAATCCGTTGGCGGCCCTGTGTGAAAGACGACTATGGGGGGGGGGCTTTGAGTTTGAACGATGCTGCGCTTTAGCCAATCACAACTGAGGGGGCGGGGCCAAGACGGCAGGTGTCCCCAGGAAATGTGTACCTACAGAAACAGCAAGCTCTGCGTCCATGGCGGCTGCTCCACCCGAAAGGCCGTCTGGTCAATGTGAAATTTTTTTTATTTTTTTTTCCAGCGGATGTCTTAGTTACAACATGATTGGGCTAACTGGCGTAGTTTCATGTTGTATCCGACAACGGGAGACTTTTAAGAGATGACATCCTGATGTTAGCTTTGCTGCTAGTGTTAGCTGTCCCTGTCAGCTGCAGCCACTGATGCTCTCTAGACATCATGATTTCCCAAAACTGAATAAATACCACACATAGCAACACAAAACTGCTTTGCTAGCTGCTATCATGTTGTAATTAAGATATCCGCTGGAAAAAATATTTCTTTCACGGACCGTATATTGAGTTACTGAGTTGCTACAGACACCGCTAACGGCTAACAGCTAACGGTTAGCCCAGCAAATCTACGATAACCATGTTATTAATTACAAAACGTGCACACAGAAATAGTAACATTTGTTCAATCATTGTGTTTATAGACTTTACAAACATCAGATTAGTCTAAACGGTGATATAGTGACGTGAAAAATGTGATATAACTGCCGGTTTTCTACCTGGAAGTATTTGTAAACAACAAGGCGATTCCCTGGGGGCACTGCCGGAAGTTAAGGGGTTGAGCGATCCCCGAGGCCCCTGCACTTCCGTTAGTCGAAAAACTACGTGCAGTGCCTCCAGAGGTAAAGGAAGAAAAAAAAAAATCCTTTTTTTTTCTCCTCTTTTTTTTTTTTAACCCATTTACCCCCTAGACAGCTTAGAGATCTACACACATTAGGTAAGTGAGGCATACGTTCAAGTCCAACTGCACACCGCAGGGAAATAACGAAGCTTAGTTAAAGGTTACAGTTACCAGCGTTAGGAGTGTCAGGTAACGAGTCAGGCATAACGTTAGGTGTCTTGTAACACACACACTGAATATTTTCTACTGTTGAAGCATTGAGGACGTGCTATTGTGGTATGCTAACTCTGTTTTGCAATACACACTGTTTTCTTTGTGTTTTAACTTGTAATGATCCCACACCCTTGACACCCTTGACGCGTTGTGCAACAGAAACAACCATCCATGCAAAACACAGCGCACTGTATTACTGTACTGGGTTTAACAGTGGAGAACTTGATGGCTGCTTCACTTCTGCAATGATGCCGTCCCAAAATCATTGGTAGCTACCATATGAGCAAAGTGCAAAGCAGCAGCCATGAGGTAGTCAGTGGGATACACACCAGATTGGCTATGACAACAAACCACAGAGAAGCTTTACTACAACGCACAGAGATGTAGCATGTCCTCACTGTCTGCTCAGGATGCCATCACTCCCCTACATATTTAATTATCAAATAGTGGCTTGCTGCTATATTAATGCTGTGAATGACAATGAACCTTTCAAAGTTATTATTTTAAACTCATTAATTTGTAGGTTAGACTAAGGAGTGAGATCTGGAATGTTTTATTTGGACTAAAAAATGATCTTAAGCACAAGGCGAGGATGATGAATACTAACTGAGTTCACCCACCTTTCCATTCATCACATCATGACTGGTTGCCTGCTCAGAAACATTTTCCTGAGCTCCCCTTCACATCCCTCTCATTACCTGGTTTAGTGCAAGTCATACAGGGAAAACCTCTGCACCTTGCAAATGCTTATTTGAATGCAAAGCTGAATGCTAAAAATGTACTCCAGCACTCAGTGCCTGAAATAATTACTCTGTGCCAGATCTCTTTTCTTCTGTGAATGACTTAATCATTTCTGAGTTTCACAGATTTTCCTTTTTATTCACATGCTCGGTTAAAAAGGCAATGATTCATATTTTCTGAGAACATAAGGAAGCATATAGCATTCTATCTGCCCATAAAATCTGATATTCTTTGCCCTTAAAACGGCACTTGAGCCACACTTTTTGGACACTTTTCGAGGCATATCACTTGATAGCTGAATAGCTACCATCAACTTTTAATTAAAGAGACGAGGGAAACTATGATGTATATTTTAGACCTAATTAGCGTGCCGACTCAGGGGAGTGAATTGATTAGATGAGTAAAGACTCCCCATGGATGCTGCAGATGAGCACACATACAAATGCATACACACACACTTGCATTCTGAGGGCGTTTGCACTTGGACTCCCAGCCTTGCAGCACTCAAAGCGATGTTTCACTTTGGTGTGACATTTTCATTTTCCACAGTGCAGCGCTAGCTTTGTATTCACCTCCAATATTTCAGGCTTTTTCCAGCTCTCTTTATCAATGATTGGAGTCGAGCACAATTACCTATTGAAAGAAGACAGAAAACATACATGATGATGTTACTGTTATTGATGGTACTGCAGTGCTATCAGTAACAATAACATCAAAGAGCTGTTACTGCCGTAGCTTTCAGAGTTGCTATCAGTAAAGTAGTCAAGCGCTGAATGAAAGAGCATGAGAGGCATGTTTGCCATTTGCCAAAGTCTTAGTAATCCAAACTGAATGACAGACAATGCACAGTTAAAATGCTGTAGTCATAGCTGGAATGAGAATCCCGAGGTTGTGTGCAAAGTCATGAAACCCCAGAAATTGTAAACAACATAAGTAGGGCAGCAACACTGCTGTCCATATCAGGTGAGCAAAGACAGTCAGCATTAGAGAACATTTTCTTCTACATTCAGAGAGACAGTGACATAAGGCAAACACTTTCAGTCTCTTCAGGTAATCATTCTAACTCTCCTTAATGTTCTTCTGTCTTACTGTGCCACACACTCCAGTATATTATTTCAGTCATTAAATTTAACCTGCACAAACCTCTGTGAATCTCTCTTCCTGAGTAGTGCTCTCACTGTCGAAATCTGAGAGAGCCTGTGGTGTTAGCTGCTTACACCGCCTCTTGGAATAACACCTCACACAGGATTCTCCACACCTCATGCCTGCAGGGACGGATCATTTTACCCTCATCTTTAAAGCTGGTCATCAATCCAGATTGTTTTGGTGTGAGTTGCTGAGTATTGGAGATATTAGACGTAGAGATGTCTGCCTTCTGTCCAGTATGATGGACCTCGATGGCACTCGACACGTGGTGCTCAGAGTGCAAAAAACATTTGAAAAGCTCATCAGCAATGTCTCTTTCCAGAAAGCATGACCCGGTTACTCACAATAATCCACAAAACTTGTTGTGAACAGTTTCATGTGGGAACTATTTTTGGGAAGAGAAAGATCTGCAGCCTGACTCCAAAATGCAAATGCTAGAGTCATGCACTCTTCAAATAATTCTGTGAGGCAGCATGTCTAAGGTGATCATTTTGGGACAATTCATACATGTGTAACTAAGATAAAATATTTACATTTTTTGCTTATTCTCATAATACTGAGCAGCACATCTCCATAGTTAATGTGCCCATTAGTAATGCAAGTGGCTCTCATATTCCAGGTGGCACAGAAGACAGAGCTGACACAAAAT
Source organism: Epinephelus lanceolatus (assembly GCF_041903045.1). NCBI lineage: Eukaryota > Metazoa > Chordata > Actinopteri > Perciformes > Serranidae > Epinephelus > Epinephelus lanceolatus. The sequence goes on along the minus strand of NC_135749.1, from coordinate 8,273,745 downwards.
CAGCAGTAAGAGGATTAATGCGTAAAACATTAAATTGCATTAAATTATCATTATCTTAATTAAATATATTTACAATCCAACACCCAGGATTCGACCCTTGGCAGGTTACCCACTGGGTGCCCGGGGCTCAATACCCAAAATGTGCTCTTGCAAACAGAATAAATGTGAAGTTATACTTTTGGGTATAACCCCACTATTTCATATTTTTAGGTATGGGGAGAAATACATAAACTGAAGTGGTGGGGCGTTAGTGGCTTATTGGATAGAGCAGGCGTCCCATGTACAAGGCTGTTGCTGCAGCGGCCCGTGTTCGACTCCAGCCTGTGGCCCTTTGCTTCATGTCATTACCATTTTTCTGCTTTTGGCGCTACCTGTTCGACCTCGCTCATAAACACATTATAATGGGACTCACTGTCTGTGAATGTAGCTTGTCGTTACAATTCCAGTGCAATAGGTGGTGGTATGCATCGTAAAGACGCACTTAACGCACCTGGTCCGCCAGAAGAAGAAGAAGACGAAGAAGAAGCAGACGTAGTAGCAGAACCAATCCAGAGACCTCTCGGTACAAATAGGTGGGCAAACAAGTCCAAAAGTGGTCCGAACAACTCTAACTCATCGTGTTATATTAGCCTGTGTCTGTATTAACATAGCTGGAAGCTCAACATGTGCAGAGACATTAACTCACGCTGTTAGTAGTGTTAACTGCAGTGCAAGTCCCGTAGCAGCTCGCCTCCGTTAATCAATTACAGCGGCTGCACCAGCAACGGGAGCGGCGCGACAACCCTCTATTTTATGCGGCTCTTCTATTTTTGACGCGCTATGCTCCCCTACGTGACCCTCCAGCAGATAAAAACTACATGAAATAGTGTGCTAAACGAGCACAATGTGTTTTTAAATGAATAAACCATTGTTTGACCAACAGAGACCAACACACAACAAAACCAGTTGTTTAGCAAGTCATCGCTGCATTTCAAGCAGCTTTTTAGCCAAGAAACGAGGCTTTTTTTTTTTTTTTTTTTTTTACAACCCATTGCTGCATCTCCCCTGGGGGTAGTGCTTCTAAAAAGGTGAGACATTACCATGTTTTAGTGCTGTGATGTGCCACCAAAGTCAGGTCTTTTTTTCCCTGACCATAACCAGGTGGTTTTTGTGCCTAAATCTCACCACACATTAACCACAGCATTCTTGAAATGTAAAGAACTTTCAAGTGTCAATGTATCCACAACATAACAACAAATGCACAAACAAATGGTATGGTATTCATGGTTTGCAGAAACATACTGATTGGTGTATAAATTGCATATATCATTATACAGCAGTGTTATTTTGCAGGTTCACACTTTCTAATATCTTTTAGCAAAGTTTTTAATTCAAGCTAGCTTTCAACCATCTATAATGTACCAGCTGTATGCATTTCAAGAAAGTGGGCTTCCATCTATAAACACTATTTTTACTGAGCTCATGGCTCTGATGAAACAGTGCCCTGTGCTCCTCAGCTGGTCGCCATAAACCTGTAATGAGTTGTAAAAGAACTTTCCAGCATCATCGCCAGTCTATGGATCAAGCCAGGCCCCGTCATCAGGGCAAACTTTAATGCTGGTGAGTTCTCATCTCTTAATTATCAGGCCGGCTTTCATTTCCCAGGCATATCATTTAATTTAGCTGCCCTTTAATGCACAACTCTGTCTTTTATAATTGTCTTGCTTTTGCATCGCTAGTGGGCTCAAGTGTTTTGCTCTAACTCAGCAGCATAATTTTGTGGGAATGTGACTGCAGTGTTCATTCTTGGATGCATTCCTTACCGTCTTAGAGCCCCAGAGACTCAGTGTAGTCAAATACCAGTGTTATAAAGTCAAACATATGTCTTCTATGTCTGTTTTATGCAATGGATTTAGAGTTGTGTATTTTCAGGAAATTGCTCATAAAGCCTGAATGCTCCTTTTCATGTAAGACATTCTTACAGATCCCTTATTTTAGTCCTGCTTTGAAAGTAGTGGTGCAGGAATGACACGAGAGCACCTGCTCTCATCTGCTCATCTCCTGCTGAACAGTGACAGGGTGCTTTTGGTTGCTGTGTGCAAAATAAAAATCTCATTCTTTCCCAGAGGAGTGTTATGTTGGCTGGAGATGGCTCAATGCTGTATGTGAGTCTGACTTCAACTCTTCAACTCCACCAGACCTACCACTGTGCCCATCAATACAAATGTATGCTGTATGGCTAACACTTGTAGTAACCCACACAGCTTTATTTGAAATTCTTGTCAAGATCTCAAAGTTTCCAAAGAAGCTCAATAAGTTAGACTGACTCTCAGGAATCTGGGGCAAAAACCAGGCAAGATCTTGAACAAGTAGCCTCTATTCTGAATATACGGTGTACTGTATGTGATATAGTCATTACTCTCTCATATAAGCCTGATATCTTAATTATCTTAAAAACAATCAATAGAATAACTAAAGCAATTCTGCCTTACCGCACAGTGCAAAATTTAGTAAGCCAAATGTCGTTAACAGAAAAACCTGACTATCCAAGTTCTAGTTGCTCAAAGGCTGGGGACTTTAACAGTGGCAACACAGTGAAAGGAAAGGGAAGAGCTAGCATAGAAAGACTTTCACAGTAGTAGCAATCTGATGAATTAGACCACAAAGTGGTACTGAAATCCTTGAGCTGAATGTTAGAACATCAATGTCAAGTGACAATGTAATGTAATCACATTATTATATGTCTAGTTTTTTCTTTCTTTACACTGTAGAGGAGTGGAGTGTGTGATCAAATATATGGTATATATGCCATAAAACACTGGAGATAGCCACTGTGGTGTCACCCATTGGTTTGTGGACTCCCATTCTGAAGACTCGAGTCTGGCATGTCAGCTATTGCCGTCTTAGATTTTTGGAGCCAGAAATGACCATAATTGGAAGAGAGAGCGAGGTCAATCCTGATGCTAGCATGCTAGCTTGGTTAGCATAGTGCGTTCACCGCTATGGTTAACTGTGATAATGCTAATGTTAATTTTTGCCGGACAGATGCAACCATTAAACAAAGCGTAATGTTACTTACCAATAAAACTGAACATCCAATTTCTTACATTGTCTTTTAAAACAGTCAAATGCTAAACGAGACTTTTTAGGCAACCAAAATGCTCTCATTAACTGAGAACACACTGAAACAGCGACAGCTACAGCTAACCCTATAATGTGTGAATCTGGGTTACGTTACCTAACAAACATTGTCAAAGGACTGCACCTATCTCACTCAAAACTGTTTTTGAATGGGCTGTAAACATGCTTATTTCTGCTGTAAAGTTAGACATTTTAACATGGGGGGTCTATGGGGATTGACTCTATTTTGGTGTCTGCCTGAAGTGGACGTTCCAGCAACTGCAGTACCAAGAGGTTGCCGCTTGGTATCTGCTCTTATAGAACTGATACAATGATAATATTTTGTAGTATCACACACAATAAACTCCCTCCTATTTGACTCTGTTGTAAACTCTTTTGATCAGATAGTCACTGCACTACACAAGAATTTGAGAATCGAATTGTGGAAGTATTTTGGGTTCTTCACATTCGTACAGGCCAAAATGACCAATGAAGAAAAGTTTGTTCATTTTTGCAAAAAGCAGCTGCCTTACTCTAAAGCCACAACAATTCATGGGATGTTTAACACATAACTGGAGCCATGACATACAATTCCAAGTCCCACCACAATCTCAAGATACAAAGTGCAGAAGATATATACTGAAGGGTAGGACACTGTCGCTGACCACTGAGTTGATGGTTAGGGTGGTTTCTATATTGGCTGTATTCACATTAACTCTAATTAATTACATGTTAACTTTTTTAAAAAGCTACAGCCCCAATGTTGTGGTATGTTTTCTTCTTAGAATAAGAACTTAATTCATCATGACAGAACAGACTGACTGCTTTTTCTCTTCTACTCTAGAGTCCAAAATCAAGTTTATTTAAATATGATGAATGAAATTTCCTTCTAACTTTCTGGATTATACGGCCAAAATTAATTACAGGGCTCAACAATAACGATTGCCCGGGGCAAGTAAAACTCAAGGTCAGGCATGTAAACTAACAACTCACTTGCCCGATCGGGCAAGTTGCTAAAAATAGTAAAAGTTAATGACTAATTGATAAAATAAATGTATTTTAAAACGTGCTCTTTTGCTCTGATGCAGCGGTCTCTCTGTCTGAAGTCACAGGCACACACTTTGTAACAATGTCCTGCCCACAGCCCCCATTGATATTATTTTGCACGACGGACGCTTCATATAATAACAGAACAATATACTATTTATGGTCTCAGTCAAAAAAGTTCAGAGTGCTCAGAAGGTTCATCTAATCATGTGACGAAGGTGCTCTTTGGTGGGAATGTTGATATCAAAAAAGGGAAATCCAAGGCACTCTTCTTTAAATGTATAGAAAGCCTTTATTTAAAAAATGGCTGTTTCATATAGAAAAGGTTAAAAACATGATGAAAGTGGGTTACAGCCCACGCGTTTCGGCACAAAAGCCTTCTTCAAGGTGTAACCCTCAGCACACTAATGCTCCTTACATAGGATGATTAGGAACACCTGAGTAGGTAGGAGGAGCTCCTTACATAGGATGATTGGAATCACCTGGGTAGGTAGGGGGACAATAGAAACATCAGAAGTAACAGATCATGACCAATAGATGGCTCCGCCAATTGTTAAACAATTAAATACAGAGAAAAAGAAAGAAAAAACACTGTATCTGTAATGATAGAAAAAAGTTACAAAAAAGGACTGAAATCAATGTCTTCATTTAGACCTGGATAGATAGTGGCTTTCATTTGGTAAATATAAAAAGTCTGTCTCTGCAAAAGTAATTTGAGTCTGACACCACCTCTAATGTTTTTTTGAATACTTTCTAGGCCTTCAACAATGAGTGAGCCAGGATTGCTGTCATGTGCTTCATAAAAGTGCTTAGCCATTGGGTAATCAAAGTTTGCTTTTCTAATAGCATACTTATGCTCAGAGACTCTGTCTTTTAAACGTCGCTTAGTGCGGCCTATATAAAAACAACCACAGGTACAGGACAATCGATAGACCACAAACATAGTATTACAGTTAATGAATGACTTGATGTCATAAACCTTGTTAGTGTTAAAGTCACTGAATTGTTTGCATTCTTTGATATTGGCACAATGTTTGCACAAGCCACATTTGTAAGTACCCTTCACAGGTCGATGAAGCCAAGTTTTTTTATCTGAAGCAGAGAGATGGCTAGGCACCAGCCTGTCACGTAAAGTGGGGGCCCTTTTAAAACTGATTTGAGGTGGAACAGGAAAAACCTCTCTGAGCAGAGGGTCACTCTTGATTAAACTCCAATTAGAATGCACAATCTTTTTTACAGAGTTTGCAAAAGAACTATATTGTGTGACAAAGTAAATTTGCTCTGGTTTTGAAAATTTTTGTTTATTTGTCATCAAGAGCTCAGACCTAGGTATAGATTGGGCTTTTTTGTAAGCACTCTGAACAATCTTAGCCTCGTAGCCTCTATTTGCAAATCTGTTTGACATAATTTTTGCCTGATTTTCAAATTCGGAGTCAGTGTCACAAATACGTCGCAGACGTTGAAATTGTCCAAAAGGTATATTGTCCTTCAGCCACTTAGGGTGGAAACTGTCAGCCCTTAATACTGTATTTTTATCTGTTGATTTTCGATATACTGTGGTATGCAATTTGCCACACTCACCTTTGGATATGGTCAAATCCAAAAAATGAATGCTGTTTTGAGAATATTCAATGCACAGTTTTATGTTTCTATTGTTAGTGTTCAAAAAATCATAAAACAGTAAGAGTTCCTCCTCAGAACCTGTCCATAACAACAAAATGTCATCAATATACCTCCCCCACCATTTTATCTTGTCATTATATCTGGTGTGAACGACTTCTTTTTCCCATAGTCCCAAAAAAAGAGAGGCATTATTAGGAGCAAAATAGGCCCCCATAGCAGTACCTCTATCTTGAATATACAATTGATTTTGGAAGAGGAATACATTATTTTTAAGAATCAATTCAGTGAGCTGTAGAATGAATTCAGAAGGAGGCAAAGAGTCCATAGGCCTGCTCTGTAGAAAATATTCTAGAGCATTTAGTCCATCATCATGGTTAATGTTGGTATACAAGGACTCTACATCTAAAGTTACCAAAAAACAATCAGGAGGAATTCTCATTTCATGAAGTGCCTTTAAAACATGAGTAGTGTCCTGAATATATGAGGGCAGTTATTGGGTGAAAGGCTTGATATGAAAGTCCACAAATTGAGAAGCAGGCTCTGTAAGGGATCCACTGGATGATATAATAGGCCTCCCTGAAGGAGATTCAAGATTTTTATGAACCTTAGGGAGCATGTAAAAAGTGGGTATCCTAGGATGTTCACACCACAAGAAATCATGCTCCTGCTTGGAAATCCAACCAGCCTCCTTTGCTGTGGACAGCATCTTTCCCATTCTCTTCTGCATGTTTTCCAAAGGATTAGAGGACAATTTGTGATAATACTCCAGATTGTTCAACTGTCTTAAGGCTTCTTCAATATATTTCTCCAGGCAAAAATTATGTCAAACAGATTTGCAAATAGAGGCTACGAGGCTAAGATTGCTCAGAGTGCTTACAAAAAAGCCCAATCTATACCTAGATCTGAGCTCTTGATGACAAATAAACAAAAATTTTCAAAACCAGAGCAAATTTACTTTGTCACACAATATAGTTCTTTTGCAAACCCTGTAAAAAAGATTGTGCATTCTAATTGGAGTTTAATCAAGAGTGACCCTCTGCTCAGAGAGGTTTTTCCTGTTCCACCTCAAATCAGTTTTAAAAGGGCCCCCACTTTACGTGACAGGCTGGTGCCTAGCCATCTCTCTGCTTCAGATAAAAAAACTTGGCTTCATCGACCTGTGAAGGGTACTTACAAATGTGGCTTGTGCAAACATTGTGCCAATATCAAAGAATGCAAACAATTCAGTGACTTTAACACTAACAAGGTTTATGACATCAAGTCATTCATTAACTATAATACTATGTTTGTGGTCTATCGATTGTCCTGTACCTGTGGTTGTTTTTATATAGGCCGCACTAAGCGACGTTTAAAAGACAGAGTCTCTGAGCATAAGTATGCTATTAGAAAAGCAAACTTTGATTACCCAATGGCTAAGCACTTTTATGAAGCACATGACAGCAATCCTGGCTCACTCATTGTTGAAGGCCTAGAAAGTATTCAAAAAAACATTAGAGGTGGTGTCAGACTCAAATTATCTATTGGTCATGATCTGTTACTTCTCATGTTTCTATTGTCCTCCTATCTACCCAGGTGATTCCAATCATCCTATGTAAGGAGCTCCTCCTACCTACTCAGGTGTTCCTAATCATCCTATGTAAGGAGCATTAGTGTGCTGAGGGTTACACCCTGAAGAAGGCTTTTGTGCCGAAACGCGTGGGCTGTAACCCACTTTCATCATGTTTTTAACCTTTTCTATATGAAACAGCCATTTTTTAAATAAAGGCTTTCTATACATTTAAAGAAGAGTGCCTTGGATTCCCCTTTTTTGATACTATTTATGGTGTTATGCCATCGTGTCATTTCTGTCTCTACATGGTCACGCGTTAACAATTCTGCCCTGCTCTCTGTATCGCGCACGGCGGAGTTCCGCCACACACACAGGTGAGCACGCTAGAGCGGCTCGGGCCGCATTTTCCTGACCAAACCTGACCCCGAGCCCGGCGCAGTTTGTCAGCTGACAAAGTTATTGAAATGGACAGTGTGTAAATAACCAACAGACTGCTGTTACACACAGACAAACAGCTGCTTGCACAGCAGCGCAGCACGGCACTCATGCTGAGCTTGTGTTGCGTTCAGGCGTTGTCACGTAAATAACAACTTCCAACACTTAAATAGGTCATAGCACAAAACAGCAGTATGTCAAGTGACTTTTTACTTTATTATATTCAATAAAATTGTATGTTCCTAAATCTTGAGACACCTCATATGTAAGCTAGACAGACATTTCACCTGCTCATACTGTGCACACATGTACTGTATGTACTTAGTCCTAAAGAGCCCTTCTGGTGCCAGTAGATACATAGAAACATCCCAGCAGGCTGTGCTTTGCAAGCATACAAAAAAGTTTCACACATGTGAAAATTATTTTTCATGCGTGTGCTTCACCTCCGCTGCTACAACTCCATCCTAGGGGAAACACTGCTGTGTGCGTTTTGTGCAACAGGTGGATGTGGTAGTCTACTGGTAGAGTAGAGAGAGAGCTAAGTAGCGTTGAAGTAGAGTAGAGCAGGGCAGAGAGATGGAAGCAAAATATATTAAACCCAGTGTTAATACAGCAGAACTGGAGAGAGGGGTGAAAAATAAATAGAGGTGGGCATGGCTCAAGTAGGGCGCAAAATTATAGACGGAGAACGGTTGACAAATTTTTCACTTTAAGCCCTGACACTGTCATTTTTGTGTAGGAATTAAGCTACAATACATGACATTTGTTGTTTTAATTAATACAGTGTGAATAAAGATTATATAACATAAAAATAACTGCAGTCTTTGTTATTTGATAGCCGCTTAAATTAAACAATTTTTATAGGGCAAGTAAAAACTGACTTCGGGCAAGTAGATCTCTGACCAACTTGCCCGACCGGGCAAGTGAAAAAAAAAAACCTTAGCCTTGAACCCTTAATTATGTTATTTTGTAAGACATATTGTCAATTATACTACTCAAGCTAGCGCTTCTGTGAGGGCGTATTTAGGTATAACAAGGCTTAAAGGTAAATGTGAATGCCTGCATGCTAAAATGCTAAAACTGACAATGCTAACACGCTGATGTTAAGCAGCTTGGTAATCCGCAAATATTGGTCACTTGTGTTTTATTTACACTGGGGAGTTGGAATTTCCAGTCAATTTTTTTTTAACTCGAACACCCCCTGAAGTCAGATTTCCAGAAGAAAGGGCCTCAAAATCCAAACTGGCTGCTCATCAACATCAACAGTAGTAAAGCTGCAGTATGATACTGTTATTAGCACTTCTGTCCTATTTATATCCCATTAAATCAGAGGTACACACAGTACTGTCCGGCTTCTATCAGTGGACATGTTGCTGCAGTGTTTGTGCTTGCATTATGCAAAATGAGGCATAATGCCACCTGGCTGCAACTGGTATTGTAGCTGCTGGTGGTGTGTTGTCATTTCCAGCTTTGACTTTCAAAGTAAATGGAACACAGCATTGGTGCATTAAAACGCTAACATCTGCAAATTATCACTAATGACTACGTGCAGCTGAGGCTGACGGTATGGGAGTGCCAATACTTTTTGGTTTTTAGTAATAAACCAAAGCATTGACCTGCTGGTGATGCTGGATGAGAAGTCACTGAAGTCATGCTGGTATTTGATTAGTAAATAGGGCCGCATGCCAGACTCAGTGCTTTTAAGGGTACCCACTAAATTACGCCAGTACTGCCAAGTACTCATTCATATTAAATCAAATGTGCCAAATTTCGGTGCCTAAAGGTGCACCTGGGTGAACACTGGGTCATTCTGTGAGGGTTATTGTTTAGCTTTGCTACAAAAAAATTAATATTGTTTGTTTATATTGATTCTTGCCTTTTGATGATCACATTGTGGCTCATAGTTTCATTCATCCGTCCACCCGTCCTTCACCTTGTATAATTCTGCACCTTGTATTAGACAGTACACACTATGTACAGCCACTCATTTAAACAAAATCCATGTTCTCTTCAGCATGTTTTTCTGTGCCTTTGTTTGCTTTCATTCATCTATTTCAGCTCTATGTGTAAGAAAAGAAAGACTGAAATGTTTATAGATTGCATACTCTGCTCGTGATGAGATTCTTGATTAGACTTTTCACTGAATTCTTTCGTTTCACTTTCCTTTTGTAACATGGAACAAAGAGCCATCAATCTTTTAATCATTTAACACTTAGATTTTTCACACTTTATCTCTTTGTCAATTTGTTTTATTTATTTATGTGTTTGTGTTTGTGTGTGTGCGTGTGTGCGACTGTGACTTGTGAGCACATTCCACGAGCGGTTTAAATACAGTTTAAGAGGCTTTTCAATAATCCAAAAGGGAGAACACTACTTGTAAATGCTCATGTTTTGGCACAAAATCCCAAGATTAAAGCTCTATGTAATGACTTTCCATCGTGCAATAACTGCTTTTACAAGCACTGTAGCTGATTCCAACAGGATTAAACAAAGGTTAGATGTACCCAGCGGAGTCCTGGACCACATGTAGCACTATGGAGCAATGCTTTTTAGAGGGGGTCCATGTTTTGTTTGTATCTTAGGCACGCACACAAGAATGCAAAGTCTGCGATGCACAGTCCTGCTTCATACTTTTTTACTGACTGACAGCTGGTGGTGGAAAAGTGCCAAAAAAAAAAAGTGGCAACAAGCCCAAACAAAGTCCAAAAGGAAGAGAATCAAATGATAATGCAAAAAATGAAGGTTTCAAATTACTTCAAAAATCCCTTTGCAAATGTTGTATGGAGAAGAAATGCAATTTCTAAGTCAATGAATGTAAACGTGGCTTTGTTTAGATAAAAAAACTGCAGGGTACATTTCAGACTTAAGGCCTGGGTGCAGGATTTAAAAATTTAAAACAGCAATTTTTTAACAGACACAACAGCGTTGTGAGGCACATTGTTATTTTGAGGTAGCAGAAAGTGACTGCACCATTTACCAACAACAACCTGGTCTTGAGTCAGAACATCACAGTATTTTCCTGCTATTTAGAGGGCACCAGAGCATGTGAGTGGAGGGAAGCTGGAGCAGAGCTGAGCGGGGAGTAGAAGGATTTTATGTTGAGCGAGGAGCGGCTATTTTTTTTGAAAAGGTGGAGCAGAGCCTTATCTCTTGCTCCAATTTCGCTCCGGTCGCTCATGCCCCACCCAGAATGCATCTTTGCACCTGCGCATACCCACACTATTTTCTTTAAAAACTACGGAGTTTACTGTGTAGCTACTTCAGAAAAGAAACTGAGAAAAGAAGCAGCGGTACCTTGGAGAACGGTCCCTAATTGCAGGAGAGGCGAGAGGGCTTCCCCGGAGGTCAGCTGCTTAACCCGGTCCATCTCCTCCACACTTGGACTTATTTCCACCCTGCCGACAGCGGTACCGTGGAGAACGGTCCCTAACTGCGGGGAGAGGGGAGAGTGCTTCCCCAGAGAATCTACCAAGCTCATGTTTTATTTGTGAATAGAAGATTACAGGTTAGGGTAGTACGACACAGTTTTTTTGAGCGGAGTGGTGAGCGAGTGGAGCGGGATAAAATTTATGATGGAGTGGAGCGGAGCGAAGAATGCGCAGAACCAAGCGGAGCGGACGAGCGGCACAAAGTGACAGGTCTGCCAGCGAGGAGTGGAAATTTTCACCCGGTCCACTTCGCTCACATGCTCTGGAGGGCACATTATTCAGATAGTAAGATGCACCTACAAAGGCGAGTTCACATCATATGAACTCTGCTTGCTACACACACAGGGACATGCAGAATGGTTGCAGTTGAGTTAATCAGGAAAATAATAACATTCTCTAAAATATGAACATAGCAGTGAGCAGAGCAGAGCTGCTGTCTAACTCCCCAGTAAGAGAGATGCTGTGTATGTTTTTGCACGGCGAGCAGCGTAACTTAATTATTTCAGAAGCTGAGAGTTTAGTTTTGTTTCCAATGTCAAATTTACTACATTTTTTTATTTTTTCTGCATAAATGTCCCACAATAGCAGAAAACCATTCCCTTCTCCCATTTGCCAAATCTGCCACATAAACAGCAGTGTGCCAGGTGTGGGCACGCCTGGCTTTTAAAGGGAACAGGATATAACACTGTGATTGGTTGAATTCATATTACACACAAAACATGGCTATGATTATTTATGGGACTTAAAGCAACTCTTACCTTTCTTGCATTTCACACAGAAAAAATTTGAACATCCACAACTCCCGCCTCCCTCCAAAGTCCCATCCTCCTCCTGCAACTCCACCTCTCCCCAAAGGCCTACTCCCCCCTCCTCCATTACATCCTCATTACGTCTATGATAGACGTAGGAGTTGGCAAGGTAACGTTAGATACACAGAAGAGGAGAGTGAGTGTAACACATTGCTGATTGCAGACAGTCAAACGCAACCCCAGAGTTTTAAAACTCAACCGGGGTCAGTGATGACTGATGAGTTTTAGAATAAGGTTACAGTGCTAACGTTAGATAGTAGCATTAACATTACTAAGAAGTGGAAATGCACAAGGAAGATAACGTTAATGTTTCAGAGGCTACACTACAGTAGCCTAACGTTAGCCATTAGCAACTGGATGCTGTGTTGTCATATATAACCTATATAGCCTATGTTACATTAGAGGCAAACTAAAAATACAATGTTACACGAGCGGTTACATCAGTCGGAGGCCTCCACGTGGAGAGACAGGCAGGATGCTCGGCCAGTAACTGCATTCAGTCCGAATGCAAAGACTGGTCGGAGTTTTCTTAGAACCATATGAGAATGGTAATGAGTTTTTATCTCTGGTGGAATTCACTTACATTTTAGTGTGCTTATTAATAGCATTTTAACCTTAACAAAGAAAAGCGTAAAACTTCCAGAAAGGTAAGTGTTGGTTTAATACAATCTCTTTGCCCCTTGTACCTTTGCATCCACATTATGTGACATTCAACCATCAAAAATTGAGCTTGATGACCCTAAATGCACTTGTACCATGCACTTTAAATTTTTTAAATAGTGCCCAGAAAAAGCTATCATAGCTTATTAGCACAGAATAACAGCTAACGGCAGCTTCACTTAGTATATGTGAGGGTTTGCTTTTTGGTCTAAAAGCTACACATTCAAATACCATGCATTATATTTAGCTTTTAGAAATATGAGCCAGGGCTCCAACTAAAATGGTTTTCCTTTTCAATCAATATAATTGTTATTCCCTGGATGAATAGATCACTTGGTCTAAACTAAATGCCAAAAAACAGACCACAAATTATGTCCATCACAATTTAACGGAGCCCGGGTGACATCTTAAAATGACCGAAATTAATTCACTACCATAGGAGACTCAGCAAACCAGTAAAGACTCATCGTTGAGAAGCTGCAGTCACTAATTTTACTCTTTCTAATATAGAAAAAAATAAATTAACTGATAGATTGCCAATTAACTTTTTGTCATTTGACTAATGAATTTATCAGCTAATCTTTTCTCTCCTAACAGCAGGTTTTCTTTACAACCTAAGGTGACAAGAAAAATGTAAAATAAATGTGCATACATGTAAAATAATTAAAAGAATATATATTCTTTTAAATTCCACCCAAAATATTATTTTTTTAATTTAAATTTATCAAATGTACTTACAAGACTGCATATGTATAAACAGTATAGTATTACTTATCATCTATTTCCTTTTGTACTCCCTGTTAATTTATTCAGAGACTATTTTATTTATGTTCAATATTGTGTATTTGTTCTTTTTTTTTTTTTTTTTTTCTTCATTTTTTCCCCTTGGTCACAATTCCTTCAAGGAACAATAATATTTATTTGTAAAGAACATATTGTCTGAATCAATGACTTCTTTTAATAATGATTGCCAGGGAAAAAAAAGGTGTTTTATACAAATTGTGATTCCATTACTAAAATCAAAGAAGTCAAGTGTTGCTCAGCCGTGTGCTGTGAAGCATGATATGAAGCTGATGTGACAGGGCATGGTAAACATTTACCCAGAATAAATGGTGAGAATGAGCAATAAAGGCCTGACATTTTTTCAGCAGTGTATAAAAGAACACAGCCTTCCTGTTTGGCATTGAACAAATGTTTGTATATGTGCGTGGCTTTAGGACAAAAATGAACATACTGTCACACCAACCTCCAGCAACATGACTGGAGATGGGCCCATGCAAATGAATGCTATCAGAGACAAAGTGTGATAAATGTGCTGTCAATAGAGATAGTGCGGTGCCACATCACACTACCCATCAAAGCCCAGCAGAGCCAAAAGAAATCTCAGTGGTGCTCACAGGCAGCATCAAACCTCATCTAAAGAGTGCATGAAATGCTGCCTTGCTGCAGCTCTGTGATAAACTGTATCATTTCTCATATTTGCCTGTTGGTTTTTGACTAGATTTTTTTCCCAGTCTGGCCTTGTGCCTTTGTGGTCACTCAGACGGAACATCAACAAATCTGGGTTTTAAGACCCACTTTAAAAATGCTCCTAGCCTTCCTAAATGTACTTTTTTTCTAAAGCATAAAGCACAAAGGCTGATGGCAGACTATACTACTGATAAAGTCTATTATAATTTCTGAATAAGCTGTGATGGCAAATAATAACATACCTTCAGCTTAAATGCTACAATGTTCTATTAAATTTTTTGCCAAATAAATCAAACTTGCATAACGTTCCTTGTGCAGCCAGTCTGTGGAGATCTAAGGACAATAAGAAGGCACTGCATATGCCCATCTGGAAATATCTGTTGATCCTTTTGCTAGTCTCCACTGTTTCCTCATCATGCCAGCATGTATAAGATCTGTCAAATGGTCCATACCTGCAGAGCCGTTCACCATGCAGCTCCCTGATGACTGACACAATATGGCCACCAGACTGCCAACATCCCAAGGGCTGTCATGACAGGAAGGACCTGCTGGTGCAAAAATGAGAAGACACTTTTAAGAGCTGCCATTGTTTTTTTTTAAATGGTTAAAGAAAACAACTGGTAATAATTAATGCTGGCAGCTGGAAACACACAAACACTGATCGCAATCTCACATCCCTCTGCGCATGATATTGACGCCAAAGGCACCCTATAGCGTCTTTATATGGCGCACCCGGCTTTTTTTGTTGCCTGAATCTAAGTGCAACCATTTCACAACATTAACCACATGATACAATGTGTTTCAGCTGTGCACCACATAGATTCACTAAAGGTTTCCACATTTCACTATCAGAAGCCAAGGGGCATGACAAAGCATTGATGGGTTGGCACTAATTGTGGGTCTGACAGTAGCCATGTTTCCATTCAAATCTCCCTACCAAAATTTAAAAAAAACTAATAATAATTTTTAAAGAAAATAAGCCAAAGAAAATGTGAATGAATGCCCGCTTCCATTCTCTTCTGTTATTTGAATATTAGGAGTTTGGAGCATTGAGACAAACAGCTGGTGGCACTAATTCCCCCAGTCAGCTGACAAAAAACTATCGCAGTAGAAGAGATGATGTTGTTAAAAGAAACCTATTTAACAAGGACAGTGCACGTCTACTTAGCTGCACCAGATTAAGATATAAGATATTTTTTTATCTGTAGTCCCTGGGCAGTATACAGAGAATGATTTCTCTGCTAAAAGACTAGATTGAAACATGTCACTTATGTTTTTTTCATGTTATCTTACTTTATCTTACTATATAATGATGAAAACTCTGTCTGTGGGTGTGGGTATCTGTGTGTCTGTTCCACGTTTTTCTCCTCACTGACTTGGTCAATCCATGTGAAATTTGGCACAGTGGTAGAGGGTCATGGGAGGATGCGAATGAAGCAATATTACATCAATTGGCCAAAGGGGGGCGCTATAGTAACCGATTGAAATTGCAAACTTTGAATGGGCATATCTCATGCCCTGTATGTCGTAGAGACATAAAACTGTGCAGAGATGCCTCTCCTCATGAGGAACACATTTGCCTCAAGAACCCATAACTTTCGGTTATGTAGATTTTCCACAATTTTGAATTTTTGAAAAACACTTAAAATCGATCTCTTCCTAGGAAGTTTGACAGATCTGCATGAAACTTGGTGAACATAATCTAGGGACCAATATCTGAGCTTCTATAAGGCAATGAATATTGCGGAGGGCGTGGCTCATCACATAAAGGTGTATAACATCTCAAGGGTTTCACCCATCACCACGCAACTTTGTAGGCATATGACCACACATAATCTGAGGGGACCCCTCCATTATTGACCCCATCAAACAAAATGGGGGCGCTAGAGAGCTAATTTCTTATCTAGGCCGAACCGCCATAACGATTTTTACTAAACTTGGTAGATATGTAGAACAGGACACCTCAAGGTGACTGGAGAAATTTAACTCTAATTGGCAACTGGGTGGCGCTATAACAACAGAAAAATGCTTACAAATGGCTAAAATGCAACCCATCGCTGTGGCTCCCCCTGTGGACCAATGTTTTTTTTCTAATTTTTGGTATGACTAAGTCATGGTATGGATTGCTGCTGTAACAAGGGCTAGCTAGCTAATGTACAGTTTTAGCCCACTAACTATCCCACTATCGGCAATGGTACTACTGTACTTTCAATAAAGCAATCGTACTATCAAATTCACAAAAACTCTGTCTGAATACATTGCTCTTCTTAATGGGTTCAGTTGACTATTTAATCTGCAATTTCCTATGACCTGTATCCCAAACACACACCATGTGAAACTGTATGTGGGCAACTGTGCACTCAATGGGTGTGGACTAGTCATGTTATAATTTGAGGAAGGTTACAGAGTCTATAGCTCAACATAGATCCAGTGTTTCATCTGCTTCTATTTTTCATCTCCTAAACTGAATGGAGGCTTTAGTGGAGGTTCAAATCACATGCCCCATGTACATCATGATATATTCGATAATCTGCAATTTCAGATACTTGTGTCTTTCGCTTACAAAATTATCAGCATTGAACACATAAGACTGGCAGGATTGGTTTAACAATGCATTGACACATTCTTTATATGTACTGTGTGTATGCAGCGTAAAAACTGGAAGGGTCTCAGTTCCTGTAGTGACACAGAGAGGAAAAGATTCTCAAATGTTGTTTAAACCATTGTATTTTCAATGGGCTCCATAAAGAGGAACAAGTCAGTCTAGAACAATTGTGAAAGGACAGTTGAGACAGAATTTAGACAGCATCTCATCATCTCCAGCATGAACAAAAGATAGAAGCTTTAAGGCAGTTTTCAAGCAATTGCAGCACTTTAGAATGTGTGGTACAGCTGCAAACTGTTGCTCAAATAGAGGCAAATTGACCAATTTTTTTTACCCTAAAGCAGCTGTGTTGGTATTGCTGGCCGGCACACAGTGTCTCCGTGGATACCATCACTGACACTGTTGACCTAGGTGTGTTTCTTCATGTTTTTCACTCTTGCAATGGAAATGGTGTTTTCCCCACATGGCAGCAAGAGGACATTGAAAGCTTTTAACTTAGGCACCCAGGAAGCTGATGCCAAAAGGATAACAAGATAACAGGATGAAGGATAAAACTGCTGTGGAAGACATATTTTGGGGTTTTACTTTATAAAAACCCACTGAAATCAAAATAAAAAATAATTTTGCAGAGTATTTAATCTTGGCAAAAAGAAACACTTAAATTGTGCTTACTTAGTGGCAGTGGCGCTACGTTAGGTGTTCTTTGTACGGCTTAAATTTGTGTGTCTAAATGACAATGGCAGTGTGGTTGGTGCCATATCCCTATAGGTCAGCACTAAAGACAGTTTTTGAGAACTCCCTACGTTACTCTATGATTTCATGCGTTACTGAAATTAAAGTTTGTAATACTGAGCAAGAGACGATAACTTGTAGCTGGAATATATGCTGTCGGTGCACTTCCTATGTGTATAGTCTACGCAGTCACAAAAAATGGGCTGGGGGCAGACACTCACAGACATGGGAGGATTACAACATTTATGCCACATGTAAAAACAGCAGACTTTTGCAGAGGGGGAAACCATGAATTGGCCTTTAGCACCTCAATCTGCAGCTCCTCTCAGTTCAATGAAGCTTTATAGCAACTCTCAGCTTTCTGACCTGTAGCCTTAGAGTTTGGTTCACTCTCACGGGGTGGGTTTCAGCAGATACAGGCAGTGAAAAGCTCTAAAAACAAACTAGTTGCCCAACACCAAACAGCAAAAAAAAAAAACAGCAAAAAAAAGTTAGCAACTAGCTGTCGAACATAGAGGATCATTTAGCAGTTAAAACATTTACAGAAACAAAACTTCGATTAAACAGTCATGTTGCTCCAGATCAGCCAGGTCGCCAGACAGAAATGTTGGCATGTTGGCAAAATGTTCATTTCTGCAAACCAGGAATACGTTGCATCTGTTCATTTTGTAATTATCATTCCAATTTATTTAGGCTTACAACTATTAATGACGAAACAGGAGACCAGGTAGAACTTGCTGGCAGGCATGTATTCAGAGTAACCATCAGAACAGGACAGCGTACCAGTTGCTACACATAAAACTGGAGGGCGCAACGGTATCTCTGAAGGGACAAACTTATACTGTCAATACATAACATATCCCCCTCTTTACTTTGGAAGTTCACCTAACAAAGTCACATCAGTCACATCCTCTTTGGTGAGAACTGCATGAGTCCTCGTCTGGGCATAGCGATACCTGGGGTAGGCACCTGAGCAGGTCTAGGTGTGCCTAGGATGGAACGACGTTTATAACAGTTGGAGGGGATGGAGGGGATAGTGGATGGCTTAACATCAAGGCAAGATGCCTGCAAAGCTGCTGAACACTGCAAACCACAGTTTGAGACCAACAAACAACAAAACTGGTTGTGCTTTTTTCGACCCATTGCTATTTTTCCAGCGTGTATTGTGGAACAAAAAGCAGTTATTTTTCAGAGCCATGGCTGTGTGTTTGCTAGCAAGGTCACCCTATGAACTTGAAAGTGATACGATGTCAGTGATGTGTTTACAGCTTGTTTCCACTGCGCCCAAATGGACAAAAATCTGTTTTTGCAGGTAAAAGTTTAACTTTAGGATGTGGTATAGATGAGACTGTGCCCAACACCAGGATTGTAAACTGGTTTAACTGACCATGTGCTCCCAGAATATGAGAGTTATGAGTATTAGACTGATGTGCTTTGTAATAAAAATTTTGCCTAATGCAGCTTTAAAGTGACATTCTTGTTAATCCGTATAGGTTTTGTAGGCCATTTCAGCCCAACAGTCACTGCCTGAGAAAGCAGAACACCATTTCCAGTCTGACCCAGTAAATTATTTCTCCATCACCTCCTTTATGAGTTTTCTTTCTTACTGTAGTTGCCGAACACTGTCTGGAGCCTTAATTCCTCCAGTCAGCAAGGGAAATCGGTGATGCAGGGCACTCGTGGCACTTCTTGACTAGTGAAGGGAATTATATGTAAATCACTTGACATATTACCTCCCTTCTCACCTTCACAATGCAGAGCACATTTCTGCAATCCAAATGCAATGGGCAAAGGATTTGTCACACAGCAGATTGGAGCACAGTTTTTTTAACGCAAGTGGCTGCTTTTCTGAGTGAACTGCTTATTGGTGTGAACAATATAGGCTCAGTGATTTGACTGATAATGCGTGTCTGTGAACGCGGGGGGGTCAATTGAAAGAAAGACCTCAGTGTGTCAGGCAATCCGTTCGCTCAGACTGTTTATGTTAATCTTTCCCCTGCCAACAGAGAGATGTAAGTCATTACTTTAGATTGCAGAGAGGATCCTGAGGAGAGGAGGAAGTGCTGGTTAACGATCTGAAGAGAGGGGAGGATAACAGTGATGACAGGACAGAAAGGACGTGACCATGACTTGATAGCCCACTGTTGAGATGTTCTATTAAAGACATGTAATTGTTCCTTTAAGATTTTGCTGTCAGATCTTAAGCACAAAATTCCCCATTGTTTTCCAACAAGTGGCTTTTCTCAAGATTAGCATCCAATAGTTTCCTGTCCCATTTGTCCACTGTGCCATCATGAAGTATTAAACTGGAACAATTTAGCCCACCTCTATTAGAAGAGGTCAATCCTGCTAAATGATTCCCTTCCAATTGACTCATTCTCTCTCCGGCATACCCATTTCAGCTAAACTCAACAGAGCACTTACCATTTCAAGAAATCTCACTTTCAGCTGTTGGCGACCGCTGCGACATGTCTGACTGGTGGCTTGCCTTCTGTGTCACTGAGCAGTGTCTGAGGCCAATTGTCACACTTCAAAAAGCTTTCATTCCAGCATCTTCTCACATCACCTCAGTAACCACGGCCAGTGCTCTGTCTTTCTGCTTTCTATTTGTGGACCGAGAGGCACAGGAAGCAACCGATGGGGAAATGTCGTTCTGCACAAAGACACACAAACTGAGACTCATAAACTCAAGTCTGGAAAGGGATCTGTCTAGGTTACAAAGGGCAAACATATCTATATAAACGTTTTGGATACAATAGGAAGCTATATTTTTGCGACTAGCAGCCAGGCCAAGGCGTTTGTCCCTTAGTCCAACACTTTGGTTCAGAGCAAGACATCTGAAATTTTAATTTCCATGAAATCTAGCGGGCTACTCATGTTTGTTTGTTCCCTGACATTTAAGGCTTTTGCTCACCAAGTCCATATTGTTCGTCCAGAATTGTCACACATTTATAATAAATACTCCATAACATTGTTTCAGTCACTTTCTTCTGCATTTATCGCAACCAAAGGAGAAGTGTGTTGCATTTTGCTTCATATTTGCAAATTTTCGCGACTAATAGAACAATAAAACACATCAGACTTCTTCTGTGCATGACAACTTTTTTTGGATGACGAATTAAAGAACACAACCAAGAGACACAAATATGACAAAAGGTGTGGTCATACCTGCCAACAATCTTGATGGCGATGACATGAAAAAAAGTTTTAAACAGGAATCTATTGTACATGTGTTGCAACATCCACTTTTATTTAACCTCCTCTAATGAGTATCAGCAGCTCCATGGTTTGCAGACAGCGCCTCTTCAATACATCTGTGAAGTTATTTCTATTAACGACCAAAAAGTTAGGTCGGAGAGCCAATGTGACAGACTTAAGCAAAGTCAAAGTATCCTTGAGCAAGATACTGAACCCCAAATTGCTCCCGATGATGCTTCCATCGGTGTGTGAGTGTGTATAAACTGAGTAGCAGGTGGCACCTTGTATGGTAGCCTCAGCTACCAGTGTATGAATGTGTGTGTGAATGGGTGAATGTGACTCGTAGAATAAAAAGCACTTTGAGTGGTCTGATGAATAGAAAGGCACTATACAAATGTAGGCTGCAAGTTGTCACGACATCCCCCAGGTCTCACCTCCACCCATTTAACTTTTTAAGCAAACCCGTCCTTGACACTGCCCAACTCAAAACCAGCTGCTGATTTAAAAATATATTTCTGCTTTGGATATTTCAGAATTCTAGAGAACAAATCCTGATACTGTTTTGACACCACAACCTCTCCTACAGCACAACTATCTGGACAAAATTGAGTACAACGCACATAAAGGATTCCAAGGGTAGGCTACTATTAAGTTTACAGAGAGAATAAAGCTGCCAAGGAGGAGGAACCTTGATTCTGATCACACTATGGTCTCTCCTGTAGCTCTGTACATGTGCATTTTGCAAACCTGTGAACAAGTTACAATCTCCATTTTCAGAAACCTGAAAATTCCATCAGAAATAAATACAATGTTGAAAATTGCCTCAGAGAACACTGGGCACAATTTTCAGGCTCGTGTGCAGTGCCCTGTGCCCCTTACACAGGTGGTGCATGGAGAGTGTCTCTGCATGAGAGCCTGATGATTGTGTTGTATTGAAAAACTGGTTGCATGGTTACAATTGGACAACACTATTTTTTTCTACTAAATAAAGAATATCAAATAGGCATTAATTATTCATTGAACTTGTTTTATTTTCAGTATGAACACTGCAGTGAGGGTGTGTGTGTGTTCTTCATCAGATTGACAGAGCTCTAATCCAATGACTTTGGAGGGGGATCACATTTTGGGGACACCCCTGCACAGAACATATACCCTCCTTCAAGCAAAGACGGACTCACCAATTATCGATGTCAAATATAAAATTATGCTTTAAAAAGCTAACATACTGTAATGGGCAAAAGGTAGAGTCCCTGGCTGCGCCCTCAGAAAGTAAAATATATCTGTTTGTTCTGCTTAAATTTGTTATTGTGTTTGAGCCCTGACAAGATTAAAGGTTATACTTCTGTGTTATGTTTTTGTCTGAGTGAAGTCCTGTGTTTTATTAGTTGTTTTGTTTTTCTCTGACATTAATGGTCATATAAAAAGGTAAGAAATATCTAACAAGGGTGCATTTTTTATCTGATACTTCATAATATTCTTAGGTGTGTGTTCTAAACAAAGCTTTGTTGTCATCTGTCACCTCAGCTGTGTTAACTCATCTTGTGATCTGATGAATGTCTACTGAAAAAAAAAAGCATACTACTGCTGTTCTTAAGAGAAGTACGCAATTATCAGTATGCGTGAAGAATATCATCTGTATGTGTGAGAGAAAGCTGGAGACAGACGGGCGTATAGGAGGTTTATTTATAAAGATTTATTGAACGTTCATTATATCTTTTTCAAGGATGATTATGCTGAGATAAATATCACTGTTGCCCAGCATTACTTCAAACCTTACTTCAGTTGAGCTTGGTAACATTAGTCAACAGCACTGATCCCCTCACTGATCAGCCACCAGTCGGCAAGACTAATATGTCTGCAGTAACAGTACAATAGCTTGGAAACACTTACTGCCAACTTGCTGACACTGTTAGCTAACGCACAAGTCCAAAAATGGTTTAGTGTCTATTGGTCGACAAGGAACATTCTTAGCAGCAGCCCTACTATTTTCCAGATTCCATCTTTCTTCGCCATCTTATTTGAGGGGGGGGTGGTGTGAGCGACAGCCGTGACGGCCCAGGTTGCTGTCTCTGATAACAACTGGAGCTTTTATATTGAGGTAATGTTACCTGTCCATTGCAGCAGCCAACTTCACTGCAGGAGCAGGACAGCCTGGGTCTGCCAGGGATCGTAACAGCAGCTTAGTTTGATCAACAGCGCTGTTTGTGTGAGTTAGAGACAGACATAGATACTAAATATCATTAAATGGTGTTAAATGAATTGAATGAAAATAAAATTATGGCTTAATTTATGTAGGGGTGACCCCGAATAGTCGATGATTCGGTGATTTGATTCGGAGAAATCTGACTCGACTGCTAGTCTCACCGTCGAATCGTCGCAAAATGTGGTTATGAAACAAGACCGTACCATTCTGACTATATGGGGGTGCTCACTGCTGCCCAACATCTTTATTTGACATAGAATGTATTTGTTTTCTAGTAATTCATGATATATAGCCTATTTTGATACAAACATCAGCCTAATTTCTGTTAATAAAAAACTGAAAATGAAGCGTGTGTTTAATCAGTAGGCATAATCATTACTATGCATAAGTAAATCACCCAGTTGCTCGACCCCCCCTTTTAAATGTGTTTGGTGCTAGTGAAATTATACATAATAAATGAAGACAGTGACATATTTTCAATAAAAAACAATGAGTTGAACGTTCATTTCAAGCTTTTGTAGAACAACGAATTTCAGAATTGTACGAGTGTGGCCGGAGAATGGGCGGTAGTGTTTGATGCAGGAAACTCGATACGGACTTGAAAATCAGTTTCGGAGTGGGGGTGGTTTGGAACGGCGGTGTTTCGGAATGGAGGGCTGTCCCCGGCTGGGCAGCGCGTCTGCGCTCATCTAGAGCATCATACCTTGATGAAGTGAAAGGAATAAAGATAAAGATAAAAAGATAACCCTTTTACTTTTATTATTATCTTACTATGCTAACTGAAGAATAAAATTTGTTTATTTGGGTGTTTTAGCTCTTTTCTCTGGAGCGGAAACTGACGCAAATGAGCTCATTAATCAATGAGGGGGAAAACAACATGATTGGACGATTAGTCGGCTAAAGGAAAAATCTGTCAAATCAGATTCGACTATGAAAATTCTTAGTCGGGAACACCCCTAAATTTATGATTGTGGTGATATCTAGGTGGCCATTTTTGCCTCTTGATCACAGCTTTTCAGGCATTCTGAGCATTTTTACCCATTTTTACCCATTTTTATCCTTTGCCCTTTGCAAGAAATCCTCTGATTTCTTGCCAAGTTATTAGTCAAGTAATATGCACTTTCTCACAAATACAACTGAATTTGACAACTCGGAGAGATCTCTTTTTCCAAACACTGTTTGTATGCGGTGCTCTTTGGGCAGCCTACTTATTGACCTTTCGCTAAGCTTCGCTTACCCTTTGTGATGGTCCAAGCTGTCGGAGCAAGCATGGAACCCACACTACTAACTAACAACTAACTGCACTCCCTGAAGAAATATTATCATATTTTTGGAAAAAACTTGAGTGATTCCAGAGAGAAGCAGACAGAGGGGTCTACAGTCTGTGTTTGAAGGATATATCCAGGATGTCAAACTGACTCAGCAGCAACAACAGGTTAAAAAGACAAAGATAGTTAGACGCTAAAGCCAAACTATAGGCTACAGATCACAGTGTAAAAGTGAACCACCACATCACTGCTGATCGCCACACAAGACAATGACTATAAAGGGAAACTTCATTGATATTGGAACCAGCTGTGTGGCATCGCAGTGTGTGCAGATGAACAGTGTTTGGCTTCGCCCCCGTGCCGCTGCCAGCACCCGGACCTCCAGGGTAAGTCAAACAACGTTCATCTGCGCACACACTGTGATGACACACAGCTGGTTGAATATTAGTAAAGTTTCCCTACTTCCCTTCACTGGTTCCTGTACAGCAGGGTCGGTCTTTGTTTCCCTGTTACAATCATTACAAAGCAAAAGCAGCATGTGTATACATTCAGTGGGCTATATCTTCAGTAGCTAGCTAGCTAACCCTACACTTTTCAGGGTTTGATTTTGGTTTTGGAACAGGGAAGAAACGTGTATCTTTTTCCAACCTCTCCAGGTAACGAGTATCATTAATACACGACGTGCCCCAGGCACAACATTTAGCTGCAAATCCACAAAACCAGCCTGAAAATGAAGGAAATCTGAAACGACTGCATTAGAGTCAATGTCAGACCCTGATCTGAGCCGGCCCGATGCTACGTTATGATTGGCCAGGGGCAGGACTTGTGAAGGTGTGAGTGAAGGGTCAATTGCCACGCTAACTACCTGAAGTGGGTCTACTATGCAGCAGAGGCATTTTAGTTTCTTTTACTTTTACTGGTTATGAGTCATGTATCAGTTGGGGATAAAGATGATAAAAAAGAGCTATACTGTATTTAAATGCAAATGTCTGATTGTTACTGTAAATGACTCATGCAATTCATGGGGCTGGTATTTATTCTCCTGCCCATAATAGTATAAGACAGCACTGACTGTTTACCTGACTTAAAAATGTGTCTGCACACACACACACAGAAGCGATATAAAAAAACACAACAAGTGCATAGTCCGCATTTGCTGTCATATTTGGTCTTTTTTGGCCTCAATATAACATTATCAAATCCATTCACATTGAGCCTACAAGTTAAAAAGAGTGCTGATGGAAGCACATGAAATACATGTTGATAGGCCCGAGGGAGGGCTTTTTTTTTTAACTCGTCTGAACAACACAAGACACCCTCAGCAGAAAGAAACGATAAGGGACAGATGAGTGGGTAGGAGCTGGGGGTGGCATAAAATGATTCATCATGGCCTAATTCACTCCTTGGTCACTCTCAGTCCTAATGTTTCAGAGCAATTTTACACCCTCCCTTGATATGCTGGCAGTCGGCCCCAGCTTCACTCTCGGGAGTCAAAAAGGCAAAGGCACCACTGGCTCCCTCTCTGAACACACGCTGCAGCCCAGTATTTCCACAGAGATACCTCCCCGTCACTGCAGGCTCAGACAAACATGTGCCCAGCAGAATCAGTACAACAGATGAGTCTGAAATCGCGCCTCAAGGCGAGCTTTCATGTACTAACTCAAACCCGGTCTTGCCAGATGACTACCGGCTGCTCCAACGGAGTCTGCGCTTTGATAAAGTGATGTAGAGCTGAGGGATGTCTGCAGATATGGGTTCCGCAATCTGATAAATATTAAAGGTAAGAGTTCAGCTAGGTTCACTGCCTAGTGGTGATGGCTGGTTCATATCGGGTTTGTTTGGGTTGGATGTCCGCCGGCTCATTCCACCTGGCCAGAAATGAAAAATCCAAGAGAAGTCTATAGCAGGAGGCTACTTAATATTGCACACTTCTACCTCAATGTTGGTTTCCACAGAAACTGATATAGCATTTATCTATCATCTGTGGTGCTCAGTTTATCCACCTGTCTGTATGTCATGAGCTCTGCTTTCCTCACACTCTACCATATCATGTGTCAACACAATGAGATGAACCGCTGGTGTTTCAGTGAAAAAAAATACCCACTTAACTCCTCCATCATTTCACTGTGACCAAATTGCCAAACACTGTTTGACAGAATGAGGCTGGAGAGTTGCCTATAGCACCATTGAGAGATGTCAAAAGGCTGTGTAGAGCAAGGTTTTCATCTGACAGTCACTGAAGCCTGGGCTTCTATTCTCCTTGACTTCTTTGCACTGTATGGCTTAAACACCACATATAAAAGAGGCTTGCTCTGGCTGAATAGATCACAGGACAGGAGGACTGCTCAATATCTCCAATTAGGAAAAAAAAAAACTAGTTAGTTGGGAGGGCTGCTGCTCTGCACGGACCCTTGGCTTTGCAATCAAGGAGAGTTATCCTGTTGAGTTTGTGTGCAGGGGGCCAGAAGTCCAATGGAAAGCAGTGGAAAGTAACAGAGCTCAACAGTGAAATGAGGCCCCTCTGGATAACTAGGTTCTGTAGAAAGAGTGAAGATGAAAACCTTCCACCTGCACCAACGTGCATCCTGGTGATCACATTGTAATTGAATGGAGGACAGAGCAGATAAAATGTCGTGTGTGAATGCACCAAAGAGGCTCTTAAAGTTTTAAACGATGCCCAAACCACTTAATCTTAGCCAGAGACAAATTTCCAGCAAAGCATAAATACAAATTTGAGTACACCATGCAAGGTGTAATGGCTTACAAGGAGCTGTCTCTACATCCAGTCCAAGTGGCAACCTCTGGGTCTGTAAAATGAAGGCAACACGCTAGTGCCAAACACTTCAGTTCCTTGAATGGCCACTTGAGGCTGGCTCCAGAAGCCAGTGAATCTCCATAGACCCCCATGTTAAAACTTCAAACTTTCCAACAGCCTGCTGCTTGCAGCCTGGTACAAAAAAAAACTTTTGGTCCAAGTCCACAAACCAATGAGTGACATCACGATAGCTACTTCCATTATTTTTACAGTCTATGGTCCAAAAAGGCTCCATTACTTTGTCACCTAAACTCAATGTTCTTTCTGATTAGTTATCCTGTTTGAATTTGCACCCCCTCTCCTCTGCCAATCAAATCCATCCCCATTTTTCTAAGCAGTCTGCCAATCCTGTGACCAGCTGACCATTCCGAGGTGCGTGGCCATGCCATCAGATAAGAAAGCCTTTCAATGCTGGAAAGTCAACAATGTTTTCCTTCAGAAATCATAAAAGGGCTCTAACATTGTTTTCCAGCAGTGAAAATGCTTCCAACATTAAAATTCTTAGTGTCAAACCCGAGAAAATACCCACAGGTAATTTAATGCAACTGCAATCAGTCACATAACAAAAGTAATCAAATGTGATAAGTTACATTACTTTGTTGAAGTAGATAACAGAGTTACATTGCTTATTACATTTACACTGGGTAACTAGTAATCTGTCACCATTGACATTTCAAAAGTAACCTCCAACAATACAATCTAACTTGTTAATTTCACACCAAATTTACCACGTTGTTGAGTTGCAGCAGCATCTCTACTAACTCTAAAACTTTACAAACTTGGCTTTAATCAAACATTTTTGGAGATGTTCACCCAGTGTAGCATTTTGGTAAAATTGGAGAGAAAACCATTACTAACTGGTGACAGAAGACGCTCTTGTGTATTGATGAATATTCAATTTCACATTCTGGCACTTCAGTAAAAGTTGCTCTCAGCAGCTTTGTGAATAGTTTCTAAGTGAAAAACTCTCCAGCTGGGCAGACACTGTGCATTTTCATTGATCCTGTACGTTGAGTTAACTCACACTCTACATTTTCATCAGCCAGAACTTACAACTTGTCCAGAGACAATTCCAATAAAGTTAAGTCAACCAAGATCGCCATTTCCTCAAAATAAAGTAAGAAGATTGAAGCCATAGATGGCTGGAAAATCCAGAAAATAGGGTTGGTTTCATATCACAGCTGTCTCTGCTGTCAAAACTGATCTTTTGACAGCAGCCGTGTGGAAAATCAGACCGTGGAACTGCTCAAACTGCACACAGCTGACCACAATTTCAGACACGCCTGAAATCCATCCAATCGTTTGCAAGCCAGATCATTGATTGTTCAGGCAGTTAACCGGGCGTTGAGACCCTCAAACTGCACGTCAGACAACAATTGATCTAGAGGGAATTCTGAATTCATAGTGCTATTTGAGAGGGCTCCTGGAGTTAAGATAAAATCCTCTGGGCCCAAATGATTTCTTTCACTTAAAATGTTTACGCATTGGAAAAAAACAACTATTATATAATTTAATAGAGTTGTGTACTTCTTGTAAATACAGTGACTGGTGAAACGTCCCTCAATCCAGCCATCACAACACAGCAGGTTTTATGGGTTTCAACAAAACAGATATTTCCAGTGTGAAGATTAAGGATGTCTACATTTGTAAAAGCAACTGTCTATGAATTGCACAGTCCATGTATGTAATCTTACATGAACGGAGTATTGATTTTAAATGCATCTGTCAGAACTCTTTACTGGTGATGAAAGAATTTCTACACACTGTCCTATTACTTGCAGTCTGCTTTACAGAGTTTGCAAGCTGATGACTGTCTGAAGACTGTGCAGGGGAATTCTCTTATCTTCACCTATGGACAATATCCTCCTACGCACCTGTCCACAAGTTTCTGACCATGTGCATGAGCCTCCACATTCTAGTTTTCAGAACCCTTTACTGAAATCTCACTTCAGTTATTCAAACGTGCATACAACTTTTTGTAATTTAAGATGATACAACAGTATACTATGCATAAATAAACAAAAACAGGAAACATTCTGTGCCGACAGGATGTTACAGTACAAGCTGAGGAAACTAAAATATATTGGCATAATTTCTGGAAGCTGTTTACATTTTTCATAAAATGTCACGCTGTTTGCAAGCATGCAGGCGTACTTGCACTTGCACTAGCCACTGTAGCCAAAGGCTGCACTGTTTTGCATGAACATACAGTAGCTTTGCTGCCGCTTGCAACCAAGTGAAACTTCAAACAGGAAAAAAAAAATACCCAATGTTGGTTCTCCTCAAAGAGGAAGGTAAATACAAGATGTTTGTAGGAGCATAAATATTAATGATGATGAGCATGATAATCTGTGTGGCGGCATGGTGGTACAGTGGTTAGCATTGTCGCCTCACAGCATGAGAGGTGGGGGGTTAGAACCCCTGGGTGGGGCCACGTACATGTTCTCTATACATCAGCATGGGTTTTCTCTGGGTACTCCAGCTTTCACCCACAGTCCAAAGACATGAAGGTTAAGTTAACTGGTGACTCTAAACTGGCCATAGGTGTGAATGGTTGTCTGTCTCTATGTGTCAGCCCTGTGATAGTCTGGTGACCTGTCCAGGGTGTACCCCGCCTCTTGCCCAGTGTCAGCTGGGATAGTCTCCAGCCCCCCTGCAAGCCCTAACAGGATAAGCAGTTACGGAAAATGAGTGAGGAAGGTGGTGACTAGACATTAGCATGCTTACAGGCTCAACTATCCTGGTGAACACTGTAAGCATTATGCCTGCTAATGTTAGTACTGTCACTGTGAACATGTTAGCATGCTGATGTTAGCATTTAGTAAAAAACCCTGATGTCATTTGGATCATGTATATTTACAACTGAAGATGACAATATTTTATAACAGAAGGCCTGTGTTTCAAACTGGCCAAGGCATTTTACTGGCAAAGGAGGGAAGTCTACCAAAAGACACTTTATAGTTGCACAATAGTAACTGTAGGATGTAGTGTTTTTGAAGCTTGATAGTGGCCCAAAAGTCTAAATACCTCAGTACCCCAACTTGATGGAAGTGCGATACTAAATGCCTAAAATGGCCCTTTAAGGGTTTTAATCAAGCAGCGACCTCCTGGGGTAAAAAATAAAGTGCAGGATACTGCAGTTCCTAAAACGGCCACTTGCGGCTCCAAGGGAGAGTCAATCTTCATAGACACCCATGTTAAAATGCAAAAATGTTATGTTTAAATTTATGTTTTTATGTTTACAGCCTGATAAAAAAAAAAAAAAAAAAATCTGATTTGGTCTCTTTACCTAATTTTCCATCCATAACAGTACAAGGGGCAAAGTTTTATACAAGTCACCAATCTAAACTCAAACTTGCTTGCTTTGGGTGCCATTCTTTGACACTGCGACAATGCTGGTGCAGTGACATAACCATGACGTAACCCCATTCATACAGTTGGTATTTCAGTGCGTTTTCATTTCATCAAAGGGAAACTTAACATTTTTGTCTCTTGAAAAAACTCCAACAGGGAGTTGGACGTTCAGTTTTTCTGGGATGTACATTTTGTTTTTTAATGGTTTTAAGGGGTTTTTTGGATCGTGAAAATTAGCATAAGTATTATCATATTTAACTGTAGCCGTAAATGCACCATGCTAACCAAGCTAGCAGCTAGCGTCAAGATTAGCTCCACCATGTCATCCATATATGGTCATTTACCTCCAAAAATTCAAGGTGGTGACGGCAAAACTGCAAAACTCAAGGCTTCAAAATGGAAGTTCATAAAGTACATGGGTGACATCTCGGTCGCTCCGTCCATTATTTTACACAGTATACTCACAATCTATGCTACCACAATTACTCTTATTGTTATTATTATTATTAGGTTATTACTAAAATTAATGTAGTTGTAAGTTACTGTCATTACTGTCTGTCCTGCATCTCTCTCTGTCTCTGTCTCTCTTTATGTATCATTTTGTCATACAGATTACTGCAAATCTATTATGTTGATCTGTTCTGTACGACATCTATTGCATGTCTGTCCGTCCTGGAAGAGGGATCCCTCCTCAGTTGCTCTTCCTGAGGATTCTACTTTTTTTCCCCAGTTAAAGGGTTTTTTGGGGAGTTTTTCTTTATCCGCTGTGAGGGTCCAAAGGACAGAGGGATGTCGTATCCTAGTGACATCAATTTGACCAGAGGTGAACTATCTACTAAGTGATATCTAAGAATTCAAATATAAAATGTATGTTAATTTTATGTGTGAAGTGGTCTCAGGTGTCTGATTCCTGAGCATGCCGAGAGTTACATAAGAAATATAATAGCTACTGTTTTATGAGCAGAAGGATAAGGAATGGTGTTTTGTTTGTCCCGCTGTTTTATTGTCCTACTGTGTATCTAAACTTCAGATCTTTGCTAACAGCCTCAGGCTCTTCAGGAAGACTGTAACTAGCCAAAACAGAAACTAATTGGTGTTGCTGAGGGCAAGTCTGTAGTGAATGACTCATTACGTTTAGTTTTAATGAACTAGTGTAGTGCATAATTAGGGGAGCAGGACAAAGACCCTATGCCCTGGCACATTAGTGTGCTTTATAGTCTGACAAGTTGGGTCCTGGAGAGTCTGGGGAGTTGGTAAGTGCTTTCTGATGCCACACATTTATTTTTGGAGA
The DNA here is from genome assembly GCF_041903045.1 of Epinephelus lanceolatus. NCBI lineage: Eukaryota > Metazoa > Chordata > Actinopteri > Perciformes > Serranidae > Epinephelus > Epinephelus lanceolatus. The sequence goes on along the minus strand of NC_135749.1, from coordinate 8,242,159 downwards.
ATCAGTGCAAAATCTTTCAAGGTGATGGGAGGAGGACTTTTACTTCAGGTTATGATAACGACATCCGAACCAAGCGACAAACTCAAAAGCCCACTCCACTTCAAATGCATCAACAGCTGAGGGTAACCAAATAATGATGCAGCTTATGAAGGATTTATAGCAGAAACCATATTAAAGTGAAAGTGAGGTTAAAAAATACTGGAGCATTATTCATCAACAAATATGCTGCAGCTCTCACAGCTATCTTTTATCATGCTGTGCTGGTTTATGTCCCGGAGCTGTATGCTCGGTGTGCTCTGCTATCAGTAGACTGACAGACATGCATGGCTTCATTCAGCTCACTAGTGCACAACAACATTTTACCTACTGGTTGCAGCAGTGCGATTGCTAGGGCACACCAATGGGGGCTTTGATCCCAATAAGAAAACCAAGTTCTACTGGCAATTAGTTTGAAATAAACACGTTGCCATTGATTTTCCCTCCCAAATCTATTTTAATTACTGGATGCAATGTTAACCTTAGAGATCTCTTAAGGGATAAAGCTGGACTGATCTCCCAGAGCTCTCTCAGTGCAACCTGAAAGCACTTTCATTACTGGTTGCACACCAAAACCTCAGCCAGGCAGATTAAAGCACTCAGACATGCAGCGTTGGAGAAGATTGCTGGGAACACTGGCTAAACTAGATTGCCAATGGCATCCCAGGATCAACTTAAGTTCAGTGTTCAAGGTGAAGATTCACAAGCCCCCTGATGAGAAAACTTTAATCTCCATCTCTCTCCTCCTCTTGGCCTCTCTCTTATTCCCTATCTGTCTATTCTATCTATCTATTCCTCTGCAGGGAGGAGAAATGCCTTCAGTTTCTTACATCAGGTAATGCAGGTTGTGGTTTCTCAATGTTTTAGCTTGTTATGTTTGTAGTGTCTTGCAGGGCAACGTGGGCAGGGGTGGACAATATGGCCAAAACCTTATCAGAGTAAATGTAATGTTATATCACAGTCACAGTTTGTATCCCAGTACACTCATTTCTGCTGTAAATTCAATTAAGAAGTGATTTAAAATAACCACATTGTACTTCATCATATTTGACTGTCTTCTTTAATTTCGACCTTCCACAAACAAAAAAACAAAAACCAGAAATGGGACAACACTAGCTCCAAACAGCCGCCACAATTAAAACAGTATGGTCAACTCTTGGTCAGAGAACACATTTCTACCTCTGCATGGTATAAACTCTCCTATCACCCAGCCCTACTGGGCACTACAGGTGGGCAATATGGCCCTTAAATAATATCACAATATTTCAGGGTATTTTTGACGATATGACAAATGCGTTATTTTTTTTTAAATACTAATTCAAGAACATAGAACTGCAACACAACATGTGATATAGTTTTACAGTTTGCCTTCAAATATTCAGTAAAAACTAAGCAAAATTATCTCTAATTTCTTTAGTTTGTAAACAACAACAGTAGGGCTGTCAAAATTGCTCAAAAATGATGTTCGAATATTCCTTCTAAAAATAACTCATAGGTTCGAACCATTCATTTTTTTTTTCCGCATTATGTCCACAAGAGGGCAAACTAATACAAGGAAACATACTTGTATATGTATTAATACAAGGAAACATATCTACTTGTAGGTATTTTTATTTCAACATAAACGTCTTTGAAAACATTTACATACCTACACATTAAAACACATAAAACAATTATCTATAACATTACGTTATAAACCTCTCGCTTGCCCCCCCCTCTGACCCGTCAGGCCACACCGCCTGCGGAAGCACTGCAAATAACCTAGAAGCGCAGAGAAGCAAAGCCAGTTTTCTTTCGGGGCGGCCATGTTGTGCCGTGCCACGCAGCTCCATGGTCGGCTCGCGCCCTGCAGCGATCGTTTCGGTGTCTGGTCTATGTGTGCGCTGCGCTTCGCAGCACTTCCGCGGGCGGTGTGGCCTATGCAGTGTGTTCAGTGCAGCGGCCCAGGCCAACGCCCACTCGCAAAGAGGACAGCTGCGGTGGTGGGTTTTTTTCTCCACAATTGAATATCAATTTTCACATTTGAAGGTCCATTTTTTTTTTTTTCAAATTCAAATTTAGAATATTCGTTGACAGCCCTAAACAACAGTAACTCAGAGAGAGATTCAGATTGTGTATAAAAAATGTAATATTACAACATAAAATCTACCACAAATTAATTAGAGGGTTCGTTAAACGGCTGTATCATCAAATAAAATAGTATTGGACTGGGCCTCAGTATCAGCAGATACTCAATATTAAATGGCCCGTATCAGGATCCGCGGCAAAAATCTTGATTGAGACAAAAACACAAGGACAGCACTACAAGTTCCATTAAAAGACAGAAGAATGCTACTATCAAGCACGAAAGTGTGCCAGCCTTATTTAGAAAACATAGAAAGTAGTTCTACTCTTGCACTGAGTGACATACTCCATCATTACAATAAGCATGGCCAGTGAAATTTATTCTAGACTGCCCTCACCATAGAAACAACAGCATTGACCATTTCTTCAGATTTAATGAAAAGGACCTCTTGAGGTTGTGCAAACTAGATTTCTATCTCCCAAAAGCAAAGACAGAAGTGGCATGACATTGCTGAAGCACCACAGAAAACCTCAGGGAGGAGGTTGGGGATGGTTGGGTCAATAGTGTCAAATGTGTGACTCGGGAGACTCAGACAGTTTCTGTATATTTATAGACAGAGACTGTTTCTGAATACTGTCACTGACAATATGTGAATATTGTCTATGACAGTATTTACATTTGGACCCAACTGCACAGTGCCAAATTTTACTTACAGTGTATTTGCCAAAAGCTATCTAACATCAAACATAATCTAGGGCTCTGGATAGCTGTCCAATAAGTAGGGCTGTAATGGCACATGTATTGGTACAGAACCATTCACAGAACAGGGGTCATGAGCTGGTGTATTCAGCCGAAAGCAGAGTGCATACTATGTAGATTAATGCACATGATGTGGAACCAAAGTTCACAAGAGTGAGTTCTGCCCACAAGCTTTTAGCTGTATGCTGTTAGCCATTGTCCATTGCAATTGTATTGATCTTAAAAGAAATTTTTGAAGGATAATGGAGCTCTAAGGCACAGAGGCAACATGTACAGATACAGTGTAAGGCCTTGGCAACACTGAGAAACAAATTGTTTGTTGGTTGTGGCATTATAACAGCCCACGGGTTTTGTTGCTTTTCTTTGCCTAGTGGAGAAGTGCTAAGTAGCTAGTGTCTATGTTGGCATCTACAGCTCGTTAGCTAAGAAGATATTGAACTTTTTCACTGCTGCAACCTTTTTTTTCCCTCATAAAACTCAAATATTTGTAATAATACTGATCCAATACGCTGTAACAGGTAACTTGGCCTTATTCCACTTGCTGCAGACAGACAGGTGCTGTGTGTGTAATGCTGGGAGAGGGTAACAATAATTCCTGTACAGCCAGGCTTTTGTTTGTTTCCTCCTTTTATCTCCATGCTAACCCAAGTCCACGGTTTCAAAGTGAAGCCTACAGCAATAAGGAGCCATGTGCTCTCATACAGCTGGCATAAAAGTAAAAGAAACCATTGATCATACTCCTGTGTGTTCACAGAGCCATGCTGTTATTTACTGCCGTTCCCTCAGGTCCGTCTCATGGGCATTGCAATTTCTTTGAAATTGTGCATGACCACACACACACACACACACACACACACACACAGAGTAAAGCCTTAAATATAGATAATAACAAACATATCTCCACTAAATGGTTAGTATTTTTTCAGTATGTCTGCTATCTTAATCTGAATAGAAACATTTGTCCTAAGGGTTAACTACATAAGTGAACCAATTCATGTCTTTGCTAGGTGATTGGCTATTGATTTTCCATCTGTATAGCAGATTGGTCCACGGCTTTTGCCCAGCAGAGACAGAAGAGAGAACTATGGTCCCTTACCATTTCATTTCGGGCGCCATTAGCACTGAGGAGCCCATCAATTGTGGTTCATGGACTGTCTGTCATGTTCAAACATGACACTGCTTCATTGTGTAAAGCCCATGAAATAGCCCCAATAATCAATTCAGCGGTGCAATGGTATGTAGAACATTACTGTGGAGGTATTGACTGAAATCAGTCTCCAGTGCAACCCAGTTATACGGTAGCCCAGCTTTCCTGTATTACAACGACACTGTCCTGCTGTATGTTGTTACCTCAGCTATCCAATAGCGCCAAACATGCTAAAGCGAGGTAAGATTGGAATCCAATATGTTTAATGAATAGTGATGCGCTATTAGTATTCACTGTGTGCAGATAAAATGGGTTCTTTGCAGACTCTCTTTCCTTTCCGTTTGAATGACACAGAGAAATCAAAAGAGCGCCAGAGAGGCACAGAGGCCTTTCATCTGCCACCAAGCAAAAGTAAGTGAAAGAACAGGGCAGAGAGTTAGAGGAGCTGAGTCACTGCTTATTCTGTAGATTATCCCTCTTTGCTCAGCATGCCATCCAGAAATCCTCTGTGACTTCTGTTTTGTTTTCTGGCTTTGGCTGTCTGCCCCTCTGCTCACAGAAAGAATGGATGGACTGTATCCAGAGGCAGAAGAGATCAGTCTCAATGTAGATTTATGTTTTAAGTATGAATATGGTAATTGTAATAACATCATTTTTATGAGGTTTAATTTTGGCCTTGATAGGGGTCGTCCACCAATCAGAAGATCAGCGGTTCGATCCCCAGCTCCTCCAGTCTGCATGTCCTTGAGCAAGATACTTAAAAACTGAGTAGCAGGTGGCACCTTGTATGGTAGCCTCAGCCACCAGTGTATGAATGTGTGCGCGAATGGGTAAATGTGAAGAGAGGATGTGAAAAGCGCTTCGGGTGGTCGGATGACTAGAAAGGCGCTATACAAATGCAGGTCCATTTACCATTACCATACCATTATAGGGTGAAGATTAAATATAACACTTCCATGTCTTTGCCAGTATGGCTGTACTCAAATCAGTATACATTCTTATAAATACACAACATTATTACATTATGACATTATATTATTTTGCATACTACCTGAATTTCCCTCTCGGAGCTTTAAAAGCTTATCCCCTTATTTCCCCCTCAATACACCACACTTACCATTATGAGAAATATATTAGTCACTCGTCCACCTACTTACACTACAGTCCAGCACACCACCTGCCCCACACTTAACTCCTGTAACAGCCTACATGAGTAACACTCATGTTTTAGAGCCTTTTCCACACAGAGAAATAAAAAGCAGCCAAGGCTCTCTGGTCATAGTTCAGTTATAAAATCCTAACGCACCACAGAGAGTCTCTCCTGCGACTGACTGCACCTTCAGTCAAACACTTACTCACTGGATGGCAGAAGGTGAGGTCATACCAGTGTCTGGTTCAGAAGTAGTTTGGCTGACTTGGAACAGTAAACAGAAACAAGTTGTGCTGCACTGTGTTCCTCTGCCCTCCATCACCCCTCTCTGTCTCCATCACAGTTAGTTTAGTAGTTAGGTCATTTCAAGACTAAAGTCAGTTTGTAAAGGTTTACAGCCTGCCAGGGTGTTATTCTGTGTTGCTGTGTATGACACTGCTGCTTAAAAACAATGCAGTGATCCTAATAGGGCTGCCTGACTAAGAATTTTCCTAGTTAACCAATAGTCGTCATTTAGAGCCATTAGTGGACTACTCGCTCACATGTTTACGATATTAATTTAATTATTAAATGATATATTTTGGTGGTTTGAGTTGAAGGTGTGAGAAAGAATAGTATCAGTAACATTGTTAACACTGTGCTACATTACAGAGAAATACAAAACCATACTAATGAACCTTCATTAATATAGGCCTATATTTTATCTCCAAGTGCACGTCACACTCTGAGCGAGCCGCCTGTTAATGACGCTGTGGGCTAATGGGCATGTAGCTACTTCCATGTTTCAGATGATACGTCATGTTTGTAGTCGACCAATGAAGATGAGTTTACATATCACCTTGGGTTCGTCCTTCACCTTCTCAAAATGATCCCACACTTTGGATTTCCTGCCCGACATGTTGTTATTCCACAGGCTAGTTAACAACGTGTCAGGGCTGGTACCTGGTAATTAACATGACTCCTGTCTGACTGCTGAGCGTGGACACTTCCTGTGTCTGTCCTTTCAAATTAAATTCCAACATGGTCCAGTCATATAGGTTTTGGTTTATTTTGACATGGCGCAGCTCCTAATAGAGTTTCACACTTGTTTTTTTTTTTTTTTTTCCTGCGACTAAGTGACCAATGAAATCTTGCAGACTAATGATCTTTGTGGTCGACTAACGTTTGGTCAACTATTAGGGGACAGCCCTAGATTCTGATGACAAAATGTGAGTCGATTTGAGTCACTAAACTTTAGTAGGCAAGAAACTTGACTCGTTAGTCTACAAATTTACACTCGTGCTCAGCAGAATGTTGAGTTATGCTGGAAATGGATCCTCTCATTGCATTTTGACTTGTCAAAGTCAGAAAAAGTACAGGTGTTGGGTATTACTAATAACTACTACAACAGACCAGATTGCAGAAAAGAAATCTCTAGTCCCTGCCTGCCCTCCATCCAGGATTTAAACACCTCCAGAGTCAGGAAATAGGCAGGAAACATCACTGCAGACCCTTCACACCCTGGACACAACCTGTTCTAACTTCTCCCCTCTAGCAGGAAAACACCACAGAACATTGTGCACCAAAACAACCAGACATGAGAACAGTGTCTTCCCACAGAACAGATAATATCAGCTCACATCCACTCGCTCCCAATATAGACTATATCTTTGCAGTTTAAAATGCAGTTGTTTTTTTCTTAAATATCCACATACTATGATGACCTGTCAGTCTCAATATAAATCCTGCATGTTGTATATACAGTGTAAATAATAGATATATATACATGTATGCATAGTTCATAATCATCCAGTCCATGTAGGTCCATTCATAATTTAATTAACTGCACTTTTTTGTGTTGTTTACATCTCACAGAATTACTAAACTTTTCATACTTTATATTTGATTGTTGTTGTTGTTCATTGGTGCTTTTTATATATAAACTTATAGTTTGACATACTTGTTCTCATAATTGTCCTGTGACTATTCTGTACCTTATTTGTCCAGCTTTGTTGCTCTTGTTCTTAACTTTTTTTTGTACATTGAGAGCAGCAAGAAAAAAGGTCAAACCCCTCGTATGTGTTCATACTTTCTTGTACTCCTAAAATGACACACCCAAATTAAAATGCCTGTAGCTTCTGAACCGCTCTGACTACATACATGCATGAGGTCTTGCCAGAAAGAAAACTCTCTGAAGTTTCTTGTGAAAGTGTCAGAAACACTCTAGGTGATACAGAGACAGAGTAATAGGCCTCTGAAGTCAGTAAAAAATTGAAGATTTTGCCTAAAATAAAATAAAAAATGTTTTTCAGGATGAATAACTGTCTGTGGCTTCATCTGAGCAGGTAAATGACACTGTGGGGCTGTAGGCACACTATCAATGAACACTCGTTTCAAATTTGACGAAGACTGCTCAAAGTATGACCATTCTACAGTGTTTTTTTCCATGAAAAGATCCAGGCAGAGCTCCAAATGACAAGTCGGTCACTCGGCTTCAAAACAGTACTATCAGTGATCAAACAAACATTGTACCTTATTGAAATCAGGTGTGATAATGATAGCTGATGTTGTTTATGACACAGAAACACCATAAAATATCACCAAATAAAGCCATGTGAAACGTGAAAGTTATGATACCTCTTTCTAGACGGTATATTTCAGCCAAAAACAGTGGTAGGAGTGCGACTCGTACATTTTATAAAACAGCTACGTGCCCGCTAACAGTTCCACATAAGATTGTGAGTAATCCTTAAACTTTTCCCGTCAACAAATGGCATGACATGACTTGTACCACTCATCGCGATTTTGGACTTTGTGGACGTCTGCGTCCTGGCGGAGTTAGAGAAGTTAAAGCTACATTATCAACAGCTCTGTTCACGTGTCTTATTAAGTTGTGATATTGCAGCAGTGAGCCAGCATAAACAATAAGATGACCCTGAAACTGAAGCAGCTCGATAGAGTTAAGATGCCAGTTGTCCTTTTTGTAGATGGTACGATCCCTGGCCCTTGCAGTCTACATGTTAATGAAATCCTTGTGCAAGATACTGAACCCCAAAATTGCTCCAGATAGCTGTGCCATCTCTGTGTGAGTAGGTGTGAATGTTTACCTGATGAGCAGGTAGCACTTTGTATGGCAGCCTCAGTGAACAGCGTATGAATGTGTGTGTGAATGTCTAAGTGGTGCTTGTGTTGTAAAGGGCTTTGAGTGGTCGCTAAGACCAGAAAATCGCTACACAAATGCAGTCCATTTACCATTTTATTATTTACACCTCTGCTTGTCATACTGTAAACCTATTACATGAGGTCACTGAACTTCATGAACTAATAAGAAGCATAACGTTGTTAAGTACTCCTTACTTTAAATGTGCGATAAAACTGACAAGGAGATTGTAGGAGATGTCAGTGAAGCACAGTGCTCACGCCCACACAGTCCTGAGGAAAAGGCTCATCAGACAGCATAAGTGAGAACAACTTAAGGATGTACCACTGCTGTACGGATCTTAATAACACATTAAACTGATCATCAATCAATTTGTTTTTGTTTTTTTTCAAATTGATGTGTAAATTGGGGATAAAGACCCCTTCAGATCTACTTAATTTGCTGATGGAGAGCTTCTGAAATTAGTTTTAAGAAGTTTACTTTTAACCTTCCAAAATTAATGGACAATTTAAGGGCTCTTTGGCTCTCATACCAACCCAAACATCTTAGTCTACTTTGAGGTGTTTTGTATGGTTTCATGGATTAATTAAGGATCACTTAAGGGCATCTTAATAGATGCACATGATGTAGAAATCCTTTCTTACAGCAGATATTTTGACGACTAAAACACAGGCTGTAGGTCAGCGGGTAATTGTGGTAGTGGTGGAGCTACGGGCCAAAGTTGGATTATCAGGTGGCTAAAGCAGGCAACAGCCCCGAGGCACCAGAACTCCAGGGGCACTGAGAGCCACAGGCTTACTGTGTGTCAACCAGTTTGTACTGCATAAATAGAAAATGTCTGGGAATATGCACCACTAGAGCAAACTATCAGCTGACAAGATGAGGGCCTTAAAGGGAAACTTTTGGTATTTTTCAACCTGCCCCTTACTTCCCCATGTTTCTGTCTCTGGGGCCTTTGCATACCAAGTCTGTATGTTTTTTTTTCAGCCATTATCCAAAAAAAATTGTTACACACAGACACCTTGCAGAGTCAGATGCATTTTATTGTCCGATTCATAGCAAAAATGCCCAATACAAGACAAAATGGAAAGACATATTTGCTCCCTTGGTTCTCTAACTGGAGGGGCTGAGCCATCTGCCCTCTCTATCTCCACACTGTCGCTCTCTCCGTGTCTGTGATGTTACCTCATCATCTTCATCCACTTGAATATTACCATCTAACCTGCTAAAAGTAGAAAATCTCTCTAGAGGCTTTTGACAAATGCAAAAAAACGCAGGTAATTAAACCTGTTAGGACTTGGTGTGCAAAGGCTTTCACTGAATAATGGGGATGACAATGTTTGAAAATGAGTTCAGTGTTGAGAGGGAGCGCTGCAGCCAGCAGCTGTAAAACACTTCTAGGTTAAGAAATGGCACACATATAAACATATTAGTTATACATACTTGGTCCCTATGGTCTTGGCCACCTCTTTTGGACACATGAGAGAATGTTCGGAGCACAGCAGCCCTGTTAATCAGATCAGATCCACATTGGAAAAGTCAGCAAAATATTCAGCCATGACATTCAAAGTCTTTAACACTAAGTTAGTAACCTGGAAATCCAGATGCCCCGCCCCTAGCATATTCTACTTTGCACTACACAGGGATCTGGCCCCGACGAGCAGAGCCTGCTGAATCGCCTATCAGACCAATCAGATCAGTCTATCTGACAGAGGTGGGCTCTGGGCGGGTGTAACATGATGAGGACAGCGCTGCACTGTAGGAGTCGAAAAGTAAACAGCCAAGATGGCAGCTGCAGAAGGACCACATTCATTCAGTTTAGCTTTTGAAGAAACGCTAAGCCAACTACACTTATCTTTTTCCTTGAGAGAGGAACAGAAGACTGCCCTAGAAGCTTTCGTTTTCAGGAAGGACGTTTTTGCAGGTTTGCCGACGGGATAAAAGCATAATATATCAGTTAGCCCCACTGGTCGGCAAACAAATGGGGCTTAGTACAATGAATACGTCACCTTGTTTTTTGCTCTGATTGGCCTTCATGCTATCCAACTGTGTGTGGTGGCTTTTGAAATGCATCAGTTAGTGCCACCCCTTGGGTAGGAAGGGTGTATCGGTGAGGGCTAGACTCAAAATCTGTCTAGATTTGAGTCTGAATTTCCAGGCTACTAAGTTAGGCTTTCTGTACTCTTTGTCGTCCAGCAACAAGTCAACCCTCGTGAGACTTCAGAACGAGACTTCTCACTGAGGAGGACTTGGTTAGACACAATAACAAAGACTTCAACAACAATCTTAGCCTGCCCTCCACAAAAGCAAGCTTTTTTATTGGACGTACACTGACAGTGTACAATTGCCCTGCAGGATTAAGCTGCAGCCAGTTTCATGGCTGCCATCTGCAGTGCTCTCTCTCAACTATGGACCAGTTTCAAAAAATGTTGTCCCTATTACAGGGTGTCTACAGGTATCTGACACCAGTTATGCTTTTTAAGACCTTTTCAAGATATTTTTTTTTAGCAAATTTAAGACTGATTTATAGATAAATCATCTTTTCTCTCATTCAAGCACTTCAGGTTAGTTTTAAGGTAGTTAGTATACGAGTAGTCTTGTGCAGAGGTAGGTTTTATGTCACAATATTAGGGATGCACGATACTGGATTTTTTACTGATATCCAATATGTCGACATGTAACAACTAATGTGATCAATAACCAATACAGAATATATCCACCTGTTTCTCTACCTAATTTTAATGATCATCAAGTCTCTGCTGAAGTCGAATTAAAATCAAATTATGCATGCATACTCTTATCATGATGGGGCCTGCAGACACATTGTAGTACTCCAGGGTTACTTGGGTTGAAAAATCCTTTAGTTTCTCTTTAAGGTAAGTTCATCTTAATTATCTTAAGGCCCAGTCACAGACCAGGTGTATACTGTGTGTGGAGAGAATGGAGTCAGTCCAGCAGCATATTTTAGCACCTGGGCCTCCATGCAGGTTCATCCTTTGTAGTTACTTTGCGTCTCTTTGTAGTCATTTTGTGTCTTTTGGTGGCTGTTTTGCCGATTTTGCAGTCGTCGGGAGTCTCTTTGTGTCTCTTTGCAGCTGTTTTGCATCTCTCTGTAGTTGTTTTGTGTCTCTGTATGGTCTTCTTGTGTCTCTTTGCACTTGTTTTATGTTTCTTTGTGGTCATTATCAGTCTCTTCCTGGTCTGTACATGTCTCTTAGAGTAACATTTTGCAGATGAAAGGGAGGCCCCGAACACTTTGGGCATTCTGGCCTGTGCTCGTTTGGCCTGTTCAGTAATCAATGAACAAGAGCTGCCCCCTGAAGATTTGAATCAACAGTCAGTCAACAGAGACTGCTTCAAGTTGAGCAGTCCTTTTTTGCCTGTCAGTGAGCTGTGCAGTGTACTTCCAGGGATGTTTTGGTCCCCGGATTTAGCTGCAGAGTGAGCGCTCTTGACTTTCATGATACTCTTTGGTACAGTAAGCTGTGGCTGTGATGCAGCGGCACAGAGGAAGAGAAGCTTTGCACCTTAAGGCTCTAAAATAACACTATCTTCTTTCTTCTGCTTAGTAGTGGTGAGTTAACAGCTCACAGCAGCCTAAACTAGTTAAGTTTGTTAGTGCCATTAGCTTGTTTACGAGGCTATATTACGCGAATGCCACACTGAGCGTCTCGCTGAGCCTGATTCAAACTACAAAACTCAATATCAACTAAAAAAATAAACTAATCGTTGAACATTAAACAACCAAATCTGACTTGACTGCCATAATCCTGTCAGATACAGCCCTACACTGAGTAACGGTGAGTAACAGAAAAAAAGTATGTCTCTAAACCCACTTTCATTACATTTCCAAATAAGAGCAAATGCTTAGTGTCACATTCATCAGCTTGACTTGGGTATAAAGCTCTGACAGCTCTGGATTTACCTTATTAAAAGTGAGCAGTGTAAGTCGATCAGGTTGCACCTCATTACTCATATCAGTCCTGTCCATGCAGGTCACGCCACCTCAGACCCCCCGGCCTCCCTCCCAGCTCATTCTTATTGTGCTATCACATAGAGAGGTGGAAGATGGAGATGCAGGCCCCGCGTACTGCAAGTCACTGGGTTGAAGCAGGGTCATTATTGACTGGCCCTAGGCCATCGCCTCGCATCATCCCTCCCACCTCAATAGATTATGCTGTGGGTGGGAGAACAGTCTCACCAGTTTTTTCCTCTTCCACATTTTCAGCACTGCCAGGCCCCCCCCCCCCAGTCTGATTCACTGCCTTCTTACCAAACGACATATTTGCCATTAACTGCCGCCTTCATAGACGTTCTATCAGCCAGGCCTGACATAATCAATGATGGTTGCCATACTTAATGAGACATTTTCTTAAAAAACACCAGCTTTTAACAGCAGCAGCCCCCGCCATCCTGAAATAGGTTTTGCAGACCTTGTACGACATTATTCGATTTTACTGTGTAAAGAGATGAGAGAGAAGCTTCCGGTCCACATACCCGTTAAGAGCAATCTAATTTAATGCAATGTAAAGTCATGTCAGAGATAAGATGAATCCGCATGGATCTCGAGTGAGCTCAAATTGAATCTGCCATCACTCTGGGGAGTCACACAGATACATCTCTATTCACCAGCCGGGCTGCGGTTCACCTCCCGTGGTGAATTTGTGTCAGAATGACAGAGATTAATTGATTCATGTGGTGACCCACTGCATGGCTGGAGCTTTAACACAAAGCCAGCAGGGGGAAGAGATGCATCTTTGTATTTGTGTTTGCACAGCTTTACTTCTGTGGACTTGTGACGCTGGGGTGCCGAGGCCCGCTCCCACATGCTTGTACATCCCATCAGCCTATTTGGCCCCAGTGTTTTCGACACTACAGACAAGCTACTGATTCATTACAGGAGTTAAAAAGCTGTGGATTTACATGACAGGGATAAGGAAAAGACAAGTCATGCAGAGCCGGCTGGACTCAACTAAAGACAAACTGTAACCCACCGCCAGCAGATCCATTGTGGAAACCAGCCCGGCGTTGTTTATCATCGGCTTATAGTGTGCTCAAACAGCTCAGTGTGTCTGCTCTTTTATGTGGATATTAATAACTTATGAGTGAGAATTTGAACAATCAAAAAGCATGCATAAGTCTGCTGTGATTGCTCTCTTAGTAGGAGGGTGTGACAATGAAAAATGAAACAAAAGGAGCAAATAATAAACTATTCATGTGTAGTGAGAGCGGTGACTGCAGGTAGTCTGGGCCTGAAACACCGCAACCACTTTCAAGATTACCGAGCTTTATCACTACCTTTATATACTAATTAGATCTTCTGTACGTTTCTGTTGATTGCCTGGAATAAATAGAAATTCTCTGCGAGTGTGTGTGTGTGCAGAAAATGTCCTGTGATTAATGAAATCATCAAGATAAGCAACCTCAGATACCCACTGTTCATTCAGTCATCTAGAAAGTCTCAGTTCCAGCACTTGAATGCAGCCTTTCAGTGTGAAACAATGGCTGCTACAGTAATTACAGATGCCGCCGCTGTGACAATGAGACTCACATCGTACTCTTAAGCATTCAGATCAGCCTCCAAAAGAAAGAAGACAGCGGCAGCTCAGACAAATCTGAGGACCTGTGTTTTCTTTCCAGCAACATATAAAGAAAAAATACCACGTTTCCAGGTTTGTGTAATCTGACACAAACAGATGCTTTGAGGAGAGCTTCCTCCTTGTCCTTTTGTGCGCTGCGCACAATGGCAATTGTGTTTTGTTTTTTATCCGTGGCGCATTATGCAGCTTTTCATCGTCCTTTAAATGCCGTAAAAAGATCTATTGCCTCTTAAACAGAAAGGGAGAATGTAATTTAACCTGTGGAGACAACACTGACAGACAAACAATGCACCTTAGCGTGGCCTTTGACCTCATCATGTGATCATACTGTCTGCCTGTTTTCTGGAGTTCATCTTCCCTGCTGTGCAACCACTCTCATATGTTAGAAAATAATCTGTCACTGTCCTGTCTCTCATTTAGAAAGTGCCCAGGCAGCAGAGGGAGTGTACAGTGTATTGATAAGAAACAGCGCAGAGTGCAGAGCAGGGTCAAGCAGTGAATCACCAGAGCTTATCAGCCACTCATAAAACACAGTAACTAGATGTGACATCGCTTGTAAAGCGCCACATGCAGATTAAGTGTGCCGAGCCCTCGATCAATGGATCATCAAGACTCTCCAATTAAAGAGGTGGCTGAATCCTAGAGGCTCTGTTTGGTGGTAATGATAAAAAAAAGTCCATTAAAGTTGCTAATTAAATGATAAGCGTAAATTAAAATACAGGTCAAGCGAATGAACTGTGGGATTTTTAAGCAGCAATAATGGCTGGTTGCAAGTGGCTGGGGCGGGTGGTGGAAGTGGTGGTAATGGTGGAGGTGTTGGGGGGGTGGGGGGGGGGGGGCATCAACAACTCTTCATCACAAACTCATAAGTGCTTGAAAATAACTTTGCAGAGTGGAGCATCGGCCGCGCAGCCAGCTAAAGCTCTGTGAGGGGGAGTTCATAACAGGAGGGGCTGTAAAAGAGTACAAGTGTGTTAAGACCTAACGCTTCAGTTCCTGGCACTAATAACCTTTATCGGTAATAGCTTCATTACATGTGAATAAATCATTGCTGTTTGTAACTCCAAATGCCTACAGCCATGGACATATTATGAGATGATGGGCTCCTGGACACAGTAATGTAAGGGCCCTGACACACCAAGCCGACTGTCAGCCGTGAGTCAATGTAAAGCCATTGATGGACGTCTGTCGCCCTAGTTTTTGAAGTGTGTCCCTCACCGTTGGCACTATATTGCCCTTGTCTGCTTTTTTTTCAGCAAATCAGCATGTTGAGTTGGAGATGTTGGAGCCATAGACTGTATATTAAGATGGCGGACACCCCACTGTACAAAAATGAAGGCAAATATCCCGCCTACGGCTGCTGCCATCTTGCGCTGGTGATGTCATTTGGAGCCAGGGGCATTTGGACCCAGAGTCGGTAACGAATCCCACCCAAACATCAGTGTAACCAGTTGCAACCAGCACCACTGATTGTGAGAACACTGACCGGTAAACATGTCTGTCAATCATGCTGTCAAACCCCCGTTATATAGCATCAAATAACTAATTAAAACCAAACTTCTTTGAAAAATGAACACTCGAACAAACATCAGCATGATAAGAGCTACATAAAACGACCAAAATTTATTTGAAGCATACTTTTTAGTTTGACCCATTCACTAACATGGAGAGGGCGGGGTTTATGACCTGTACTGCAGCCAGACACCAGGCAGCAATTCGGATATTTTGGCTTCATTTTTAGGGAGTTGTCATGTTGTCCATCTTTTCTATACAGTCTATGATCAGGGCTTGTCAGTGAGAAAAATCACTGGGATTGGCGATGGAGCTTCTGCTGGAAGTAGCCATCAGAAGATGGGTACACTGTGGTCATAAAGAGATGGACACGGTCAGCAACAATACTCAGGTAGGCTGTGGTGTTTAAACCATGCTCAGTTGGTACTAAAAAAATCTCCCCCACAGCATTACATCACCACCAGCAGCCTGAGCTGTTGATACAAGGCAGGATGGATCCATGACACCAAATTCTGACCCTACCATCTGAATGTGGCAGCAGAAATCCAGACTCATCAGACCAGGCAACGTTTTTCCAATCTTCTATTGTCCAGTTTTGGTGAGCCTGTGTGAACTGTAGCCTCAGTTTCCTGTTGTTAGCTGACAGGAGTGGCACCTGGTGTGGTCTTCTGCTGCTGTAGCCCATCTGCTTCAAGGTTGGACAAGGTGCTGTTGCTTCAGAGATGGTCTTCTGCAGACCTTGGTTGTAACCAGTGGTTATTTGACTTCCTGTTGCCTTTCTATCATCTTGTACCAGTCTGGCCATTCTCCTCTGACCTCTGGCATCAACAAGGCATTTTGGCTCACTGGATATTTTCTCTTTTTGGGACCATCCTCTGTAAACCCTAGAGATGGTTGTGCTGAAAATCCCAGTAAATACTCAGACCAGCCCGTCTGGCACCAACAACCATGCCACATTCAAAGTCACTTTGAATGTTTTCACACTTGGTCCTTTTCAGCTCTCTAAGCAACTCAGAGCGGCGACTCAGCTTTTTTAGCGCATATGTCAACACTCAAAGAGAACTCAGACCCCTTTGAAGTGAACCGTACTCAGACCACCGCGGGAGGTACAGTTGGCTTCAAGTCAGCAGTGCAGTTTGAATACAAAGCGCTCCAGGTTCGCTCTGCTCTTTACCATTGTATTTACCCTTCTAGATCACATGCTGTTGCACTGGGACGCCTGAAAAAATAGACGAAACCACGTCGGCCTGTAACGCTTGCAAGGATGCAGGACGAGGAGTAGTTTGGTCCACGGAAAATACTGCACGTCTCCAGATGTGAAATGTAGAATATGTCAAACTGCAACAGTCTACAGCACAGAAACGCTGAGGGTTTCCTCCAATTTTAAGTTCATCTGTAAGTGAGGGGCATTATAACTGCACTGCAGTGCCACCTATGTCAATATATCATACATAGGCTATAGTGTGAACAGAAAGAGGACTGAGGCCCCATCAGAGCTGAAGTGGACCAGAAAGAGAACTGAGTCCTCTCCACCTGAAGAGGACATGTTCAAAGTCACTTAAATCACCTTCCTTCCTCATTCTGATGCTCCGTTTAAACCTTAATTTACCTTAATGAGCAGCTGAACAGGTGTACCTAATAAAGTGGCCGGTGAGTGTATGAGCAATGGGGGACGCAGAGACAAAGACAAAAAGCCACCAGTCAGATGACAGACATCACACTGCAGTCAAAACTTTCTCCAAGTCGAAATAAATAGCTTAAAAAAACAACTTGTTAACAAAGCAAACACTTAAACTGTATTTCATTTAAGCAATTAATCTCAAATGAGAGGTGGTGGAGACACTGTCGGGACATGTCTCCACTGTCCTTTGCATAAATTACGCCCATGAGTTAAAGTTTGACGAGGTAATTAGCATGTAAGCTAACTACAAGATGCGTTCACGTACCTTTCTTTTGCCGGTTCTGTAGTGACGGACGAAGTTTAATGTTTTGTTGGTCGTGTCGCTGGTTTCTGAGCAGCAGACCTACAAACAGCTGTTCTCTTCTTCCTGCCGTCATTAAAAAATAATCCTTGAATCGATATTTTCTTGATTTGGGACTAGCCTTCTCCATGGTAACGACAGCTTCTGCTGGCTGGCCTGCTGCGTCACAGTAGGTTGCCAGGTTTGCGCGCATTGCACTACAAATCACCCAATCATGTTTTAAAAAGAAAATAACTTATCAATATCTCGAAAAATGCAAATATTAAATCAAAAACGTGAAGTCCTCTCGTGTCATCTGTCTTAAGTCTAAGTCTAGTCTCAAGTTATGAATGCAAAGTCAAAGTCAAGTCATATTTTATCATTGTTAGCCCAGGTCCAGTCATATGACTCGAGTCTCCTACCACTGCTTTGTGGTCATTTTATGTCTCTTTGCAGGGGCATACATACAGACAGTGCAGGCAGTGTGGTTGCACTTGGGCCCCCTGTAAGGCAGGGGGGCCCATAGAGAGAGTGGGCCCTCTAACGATGCAATGGGTGGAGAATGGGTCCTTATGGGTGACTGCCACCTTGAAGATATGCCTGTGTTCCTAGACGAACTGTTGTTGCAGCCACAATAACATTTTTGCGTTACATTTCTGTGACTACATGTGAATATATAGAGTTTTGTTGTTTGTACACAGGGTGGCGCACAGGAAAACGCAGGTAACACAGGTAAGGTGCAGGTGATGAGTGGCAGGTGTGTGACGACGGGGGAAACAAAACATTTTTGACCATGTTAAGTGAGTAGTTCTTAAGCAAGAAGAGTTTGTAGCATGTTGAAACTTAAATTGATGAATGGAAATTTACCTTTGACGGACACTGAACTGTTGAATGGACACTTAATCTGTGATGGAATCTGAAACTGCTCAGTGGAAACTTACCTGAGATGAATTATGGACATACAGTGTTTTACCTGGGTAATATGTGTGTTGATATTATCCAGCGTGAAGTCTCTGATCATGTGATGAGATGATATGTGCACAATAGCACGCACTAGAGCCCATCATAACTACCTCACTCCATCGTCTCCTTGTGTTTCTCCATGTTACGTTGTTTACGTGTATAGTTGTTTTCAGCCACTCTGTGGTCACTTTGAATTCTTTTGTTGTCCTTATGCATTTGTGGTTATTTTTAAGTCCCTCTGTGGTCACTTTGATTATCTTTGTGGGCATGTTGTGTCTGGTTGTGGTCGTTTTGAGTCTCTGTGGTTGCGTTGGGTGTCTTTGTGGTTGTTTGATTGACCTTCCAAAAATAAATATTAACATAAGGGGTGCACCTGATAGAGCCCTTTCCTGCACACTATTTCCTTCTCTCCCCCGCCTTCCCTGACTCTCTCTGTTAGTATCATAATATAGCAGAAATGCCTAAAAAATAAACTCAGCAGTTTCTTCATACCTGCATCCAGCAGGCTCCTTCAGTAAACCATTTTACAAACCTCACTTTGTTACAAGTCGCACAAAACATGACTGCTAGACTTGTTCTGGCCCGCTCTGTTAGAACAAGCTCCATTACAGCGTCCTACGGCTCACTGTTGAGCAAAGGATAACCTCAAGCATGGCCACATTGTTCAGTTGTACCATGAAGTGAAAGATGCCAACATTTTTATTCAAGCAAAATTGAACTCGGCCTTTATATATGCAAAATTAACAGAGCCATATCTAACTGGAATGAAAATGAATTTGTATTATATTTGCTGAAACTGTCACAATATTATGAAAGAAGCACATGCAGCAGATTTTAATGGCATTTGCTAGAATCTACCACGGCACACCGTAAACCATTCAGACCGAGCAGTCTCTAACGCAGCTGTCAGTCACGTTAATAGTTCTGTGAACTGCGGTCAAACTGTCAAACTAGACAGCGCTGATCAAATATGAATCAAGATTCTGTTACTGAATTGCCCATTTCTCGCCTCAGATGTTTTCAGAAACATGTTTTAGTGTACTGTTTAGCTGTGAGATGAGAGAGTTTGTGACCCAGCCACCATATCGGATACTGTCACCTGAAGTAGTAGACATAGTCAACGCAATAAGAGAATTTTGATCCATATTTGATCATTTTAGCGCTGCTTACTTTGACTTACATGACTGACAGCTGCATTTGGGACTCTGCGGCTCTGATTGGCAGTTTTCAAGAATAAATCATCCTTTGAAACAAATATGCAGAAGCATGTGATGGCATGCAGATGACAGAGGTGTATTCCTGTTATGCCTAATAAGAGCTGTGAAATTCTCACCATCTATCTACTCATATGCATAAAACACTTGTTCTTTTTAAACAACATTTATAGATAGATCTTTATTAGTATTCTACCTAATTGTATGTACTGTTGAGTGGCTGTAAATAGTATGCAAATGTAATTGTATGTGTATTAGTGATGTTAATGTTCATCATGTAATGTGTTATGTAATGTATGCCAGGTGTATCACATCGTGTAATATGTTATATACTGCATGTTAGGTGGCGATCAGCTGATTGCCATGGCATCAGCTAATGGGCATACTTTAAATAAACATGCTAACAAGCTATCTATCACCCTCTACTTCAGACCCAGATCCTATCTGTGAAAAAAATCCACATAAAGCATGGTTGTTAAGCAACAACATATTTTATTTACTTTCCTGTTTTATACACTATTTAGAAAATAAAACACATTGAATAAATACAAATTTAGAAAGCGACAGATTTTTCGCCGTATTCTCACAGCAACACGCGGTTATTCTTACGGAGCTCTCTTGGGACTAGCGGAGGGATTCGCGGTGCAGAATCCATCCTAAAGCAGACTTGGGCCACACACTGCGATGAAACACTTAAGACTGGGCATGCAGATGCTGAAGTGGTCCCCATTTACAGACACAGAGAGAATGGATTGGCACACTGATAAGACGTTGAGAACATCTAGAAACACCCGGGGGTAGGGAGGGAGGAAAAAAACATCTATATACACGGAAAATAAATAAAGAGAAATTAGGTCCAAGACAACTTTACTGTACAGATATGTCCATAGGATGTGAGCAACTTCTTTCCTTCTCACCCTCAGCTTACCTTCCATCGTCAGCCTCATCCACGATAAAGTTCAAATATAGTACAGTACGACATGGGATGTTCACCAACAGCAGATTGCACCATTTACAGTGTTACAAACAAACACAAAATATCACCCATTGGTTGGCATCAACTGTAGTTCCCTTTCAGTGTTTGTTCATAGTAAGGCAGGATACAGCTGAGCTCTTTGAGTCCCGCCGTCGAGGTGTACGACAGGAAGTCCGGCTGCCTTGACAGTGGTCGTATATAAAATGAACTCTACTCCTGTTAATTGTCCTCTGGCTTGGCGGATGTAAAGTGGCCCAAAAGAGTACAGGTTGGATCAGAGCGCCGAGGAAAAGCAAAAAGGGTGTCAGTAGTATGTTACAAGTTGTCCAGTGAGCTTTCTCAAACAGTCTTTATGGCAGACGATGTTTCATGGCGAAGAAAACAACCAGAGCTGTGTACATGGACTAAGGAGGCAGGAGCACAGATCCAGGACGCGAGATCCAGGTCCTAGACCTTCTCTTCAAAGAGGGACAAGAGGTCAGGGATTGGTGCTATCTTACTTCCAAGCAGTCCAGGTACTCCTGGGCCAGGTCATAGCAGAACCGGTACTGCTCCTGCAACAAGCACAGATATTCAACCAAGATTATTTTCTGTATCAACAGTAAATCATTTGTTAGAAATGATCTGTTGGAATATTCAGAGCAATCCAGGAGTAATTAAGTGATCAAATATTGTAATTTAGTTCTTCGTGTACCCACTTTTCCTCCACCTGCTCTGTCTACTCCGGTTAAAGGAAAAATCTAGTGATACTCTGTATCTCTCTTAATGTCCCATGTGACCAACAATGAATTACTAACATCACTGCCTCGGACAGGCGAGAGAAAATATTTAAAACTTTTGCATATTAAATTGAAGACTCTTTTTTTTTTCTTAAGAAACTGAATCCAAAGCTTTTTTTTAAGACTCTTTAAGACCTGCAGATATCCAGTAACAAGTATTGTGTCTGTATCCAAAGCCTGATATATCTTAATCCTTTTAAACACAAGCGCAACACATGTGTATTAATACCCCGCTGGAATTGGCAATGTTGGCTAAAAGCTCCAGTTCCCAGCTGGTTCAGGAAATAATTCAGCCTGCTTAAAATTTATATATAAAGGAAAATGTATTTAAAAGTGACGAGTTATACTGGGTGATCTCCGCTGGTTTTTCTGGCATGGAAATACATGGAATATTCCTGGCCTTGTCCCGGTATTGAAATGTTCCTCCTGGGCTGCTCTTGGGCTTGACAGGCTTTCGCGTTTTAAATTGTTTGTAATATATTCACCTTATTCCTGGCCGCCATGACACCCTGCATGTATTATGGGCACGACTTCCTGCGCTGAACCATGACCGGCGTTTTCCAATGGTACGCTAATCTTTTGTAGAGCCATTTGGAAATAAAAGGTGGAAAACACCACCTCTGATGCCGTCTCTCACAGCCATCTAAAAGCATTGGTTGTTTCCCTTTTTTACCAGGCACATTAGCGATTAGCTTGTTAGCCTTGTTCCTTTAGCATATTGTTCAATTTAGCAAAGACCCTGAGCTTGCTTACTGTACACATCTACTTCTTCTAAAAAATGATTTATCACGACTCATACACTGACGCTTACGCATTTGGTGACATTCGCATAATTCACTATTAATTTTTAGCTCCATGTAAAGTAAATAAACGTGATGTTTCCAAGGTAACGTTCTGCTCATCTGCCTTAGTTTACTGAGTGAAAGATAGCGCAGGGTTCAGAAGCAGACCTCAGTAAAAGGGCACTGAATTCATTAATCCAAAAATAAGGCCTCGGTTGGTATCAAAAAGTCTTTCTGTAAAGATTTATCTTTGCAAAATCTTAATAATGCTGGGAAGTAGAATTTTGTGAATCATTTTTTTGTGATGTTGCATTGTGGTATCTCAAATAATATATATATTTATGCATTAATGTCATGTAGATCAGGATAACAGAACCAAACACACTCAAATTTTGTTCCCCGCTGGGATGCTCAGAGCAGTCTGCTGTCTGCGAGCTAGCTGTCACTGTGCCATAGACGACATGGGGACGTGCAAACTCAACGAAAATTGGCTATTTAAGATTAAGATTTTGCAACATGGCTGAAAGTGATACAAGGCCATGCAAGAAAACTCGCCAACAAACAGAAGGCATATCCCAGTTCGTCTCCACCACAAGACAAAAACAGCCATGTTTTATGTTACAGTAAACACTTGGGCAAAATTGTCCCTGACCCTGAGAAAATGATCAGTTCATGTGTTTTTTTCCTTCAGTTTTGGTTATTAAAAAAGCCTAAAAATGTCTTGTCAGTTCTCAAGTGAAATGCGTTTTTCTTTTTATTTCAGTGCTTTAGTACAAGTGGTGAGTGTGTCCAGACAGTGGACAATTTATATTCTGTCCCTTTTCGCTCTGATTTGTATAGTGTGTGTGTGTGTGTGTGTGTGTGTGTGTGTGTGTAGGGTATGGGAGCTTGGTGAGTACTCTGTTAAAACTCTTTGCTCACAGAGAGCCATCCATTAGCACTCTTTCTTATTGAAATTTTGTATCATAAAGTATTTTAATATTTCTTACAGATTTAAACTAGTTGGATTTAATAAAAGTTTCCTGTCTTTAATACCCTGCTTTAATTGATTAATAAATTTTGTGATCTTGGGAGAATTCCTCGTCTCCATCCATCATTAACGCTCACATGTGTCATAAAGGATCTGTGGACTTTCAGCTGGTGTGAGCTGAGTATTAAAAGGTCAGTGTAACCTAAAATCTCCAATGGTTAACTGTTCCAATTCACTGGCTGTCTGTTTATGTGTTTGTCTGTGTGGTGTCCTCACTCAGACGCCATTATGTTTCTCATAAAGCTGCACTGAATCCTGGTCTGTTCAGATAACTGTGGGTGGAGAGATTGGTAATGCTGTCTCTCCTACAATGGATTTGTCCCTGTATGACTGCTGAATGTCACTGCTAAATAATGGATTTAGGAGGAAGAAGACGTAGCTCTTTGAATCTGAGGGGCTGACACCAAAACCTGAAGTTTATTGTTGATGCGTCAGATCATGAATACAATTTCTGCTGGCAAATATAAAATAGTTGTCTATGTTTGACCAGTCACTATGGTAATAATTAGAATACACTGGCAACAACGACATGACCCCAGGAATGTGAAATACATTACTACAAATATTTAAACAGTCTTAAGGTGTTCAGACTGACAGTGAAGCTAATGTAATGTTAGCTGTAGCTAACTATCAGTACATGCAGTGACCACGTGTGTGGAATCATTTGCTGAGACTCTGCCTGAAATCAAATTGAGGTGCCATTTTGTTTCACATTATTATTCAGCCTGACTTTATGATTTTGTCGGCCAGTTTCTTTTTGGGACAGGACATTTTGTTTTAGCCCGAACCAAACAGAAGCGTGTTAGCTGCTATGTCCATTTTTCCGTTGCTATTCTCCACAGATGTGTCAATACTACAAAAACAAATAAATAAATAAAAATAAAATAAAAATAAAATGATATAAAATAAAATAAACAACAAAAAAATAAAAATAAAATAAGATAAGATAAGACAAGATAAGATAAAATAAAATAAAATAAAATAAAAATAAAATACAATCACAATAAAATAAAATAAAATAAGAATTTTACAGCAAATAAATGTTAAATTGTTACAATATTCTAACAATTATTTTAACAAACAAATACAGGATTGATTTGTAATTTTAAGAAAAATCGACAGCTACAAAAACAAATGAATGAATAAAAATAAAATAGCAATAAAAATAAAATGATATAAAATAAAATAAAAATCAAAATAAAATAATAAAATAAAATAAAATAAGAATTGTACAGCAAATAACTGTTAAATTGCTACAATATTCTAACAATTATTTTAACAATTACAAATACAGGATTGGTTTGTAATTTTAAGAAAAATCAAATTAATTCTTTATATGCATGTGAGATGCAGATAGATGCAATTCAGCTGAACCGATCCTCTCAATTCTTGATTGATTTGCAACCACATGCTGTTTTCCCTTTTGACTTTGTATGCAACATGATATACCTAAAATTTCATTCCCATTCAGCCTACATACACATTTACTGTGGAAATTTCGATTTATACAGTTTGTTTCTACACAAATGTTTTTGTATTTATTGAGTAAGAGAATTATATTGTAGAAAACAAAACACGTTTGATTTATTTTTGGAAAGTGGCTCATTTATTTCGCTTTCTTCCTGCAGAGCAGTTTTTCAACTTTGCTGACATTCCCTGTCTGAGGCAGCGTAGCATGAAACATGTTGCCGTAAAGAGAGATAAAGATCCCTGCCTGCTCACCATTGTCTCCACCATGTTTGGCTTCGAGTTGCGCAGTGTTTTGGCAGCAAAGAACACGTCCACCATGCTGTGGTGACGAATCATCTCCAGGATCATGGTGCTGGCACAGAAAGTACCACTTCGACCGCCGCCATTCCTGCTCCAGGAAACAACGAACAAAGGCACACAGTCACAAACACACAGAACAGAAGACATGAAGACATGAGTGACCTAATAAAGATGTGGTACAGCAGCTCAGACAGCCTCTCAGAGGGGGTGCTACAGAGTGAAATGTCACAGTTTGACTGAGCACAGATCAAGCATGCTGTCAGAAAAAGGCCAACTGGCAGACTTTCAAGATGAATATCTGAGTAAAGCTCTCATTAAAATACAGGAGCGGGGACTTAATCAGATATGAGATGTCTAACATGCAGCGCGACCTCCAGAGATCAAAGGGCTCCGACACAGAGATGGAGGACAAATCTAATGGAAGGCAGGAAGCTCGACTCAAGCAGCTAATGTAAAGACACAAACACTTAAGAAAAGTTTGTATACTTTTCAGAGTTATTAAATCTCATTAACTCTGAGCTACAGGGGATAAATTAACCATTAAGTGTGACCGTGGCAAGTCTTAAAGACCAGTGGTGAGGTGAATAATATGAATGCATTGCTGTGTCTCATTAGAGCTCAGCTAACTTGAGGGAGTCCAGCCTTCATTGAAAGTCTTAAAGTTGTTTCTGATGCATTTTCATTCAGACCAGGATAACATTTATGTATAGATGTTGAATGCATAATAGTTCTGAATGTTATGTCACATCAGCATCACATGAACACAGACCACAACTAAGCAGGATTTATACTTTTTCCTTTATCTACACTACTGTACGCCATACCCTTTGCTGTAGCCTGACATGCACCTCCCCAGAATGTCACAGCAGTGCAGACCTCCTGTCTATTTTTGTGAGCTGAAACTATTTTCCTCAGTGGAAACAAAGTTGTGAAGACACTAAAGCCTCACAAAATAGTATTTCAAGTCTTGTGTGTGATTAATCCTTCTGGGATTTATCCTGGCTTCATATGAGCAGAGGAAATCTCCGCTCTTCGCTAGGCTAATTTATACAATGTAAAATGCCATAGGCTTGTGCTAATAATGTTAGCATGTTGTATGGGGAAAATGTGTCCAGATAAAGACAAGTGTTTGTCTGTGAATGCTGCGAGCTGATTTGTGTACTTGTGTTTGAAACTGTCTCTATTTAGCCATGTTTAATGTGTGTTTTGAATCAACTAAACTTTACAGCACTTCACAGAAACAATGTCGCCAACTAGTGTTTTGGAGGTGTAACTGCAGAGTGACACAGACACACCACCGCACAAGTATAAATGCTCACAACAACGTAGGCCATGTGCATAGCCTACGGCGTCCGTACGGCATTGATTCGATGCAGAAATGAAAATCAACACACACATGCATAGAGCAGATTTCCGTAAGCATACTTACAGGCAGTGGACGATGGTGCGTCCCTCTCCACACTCCATCTGCCAGTTGTGAACCTGAGCCAAAAGGCTGAGGAAGGCTTTCTTGGAGTCGGGCACATCGCGGTATGGGGACCAGCGCAGGAACTGGAAGTGACGCACCACAAGCTGGCCTTCCTGAAGCTTTAGAGAGGAAGAGTCGTGGACAGGGAGCAAAAAGTGAGGAGGGTTAAATATTTTTTTCCAATATAAGACATCATATATGCATTAATCCCTCTGCATACACTCCACATATTATAAACTCATTCAAACATCTATCTGGTTATCAGCCGGAGGGGATTCTGTCAATGCTGCAACCCTGCTGCCCGAGTTCAACTGAGGACCTCCTGTTCTTAACTTCTAATTGGCTCTAAAAGTGGGAGCAGTGGCAGTGTACTGTAACCTACCACATTAAAATGAGACACTGGAGTTAATATGAGCATAGACCACTGTGCCATCAAAAGTAGCAACACTGCATTTTTACAGTGTCAATGACTGTAGCCAGAGTTCTTTAAATGTGTTTCTCCATGTGATTTAAAAAAAGTATTTTTCCTTTTAACACTTGAAGCTGCATTAATTGACTTATTGGCAACGCTAAATGCTCCACTATGTTCACTTCACCTGTGTGCTGTTTAGATGTTGGGCAGGTAGAGTACAATGACAGTGTCGGAGCCAAATCTCCCCCAGCAGAACAATAAAGAAGTGAACTTTTTTGCTGAAAACAGCTGCTTGCTGTGGCTGGCGACAAGGTTGATGGCAGTGATGAGAATGGACTGAAACAGTAAATTTGTAAGCCCTAAAATCAAAACAGCAGACTGAAGGATGCTGTAAAGCCTCGCTGAGGGGAAGTGACTCAGCTGGGTTGTATTTCTCTGTGAATTTGTCACCGTGACCAACCTAGTTATCATTACACCTCAACGTTTGACAGCCAGGGGATGGACTGTGGGAAAGGCACCTTAAAAGAAGTATGCTGTAGCTCACCCTGCACCACTGAGCTAGCTAATGTTATGGCTCAGCCACGGAGGACACCATTAATGTTTAAATCTCGTTTCGTCATCATCCAACTAAACAGCAAAAACGACTCTGTACTAATGTCACATATAGTCTGGTGATACCTACACATAATTTAAGTCTCAGCCCACTGTGTATTTTTGGATGCTGTTATCAGTGTTTCCACATTTTCCGTTATAACATTACAGATTGTCAGTTTACACCCCACGCCACTGACATTTCACTGTCTCGCAGTCACACTTCCAATACTGTTTCATCTCATGTGATATGAAGCAGCCTACTTCATTCATGGTTCTGATCATGTCACTCGTAATTAACAACAAACATTATGTTTGTGGCTGGATTGGAAAACTTAGGGCGCATTCACACCAGGATAGTCCGGGGGACTCAGTTCAATTGTGCTGGGAATGCTGAAAAATTTCACACCCTCATTTGGTTCAGTTCACTTTCGCACTGCACTTTTTAAAGCGGACCAAACCGCCTGGACAACGTCGCGCAGTTACAACAGCTGCTCGTTTGGGGGTGGTATTGCCCAAAACGACCACTGACCAGGAAGAAAAAAAGCACGAAAACCTGGCTCATCGATTGGCCAGGACCAAAAATGGAAATCCATCCCCTTCAGCCGGCTTGGTCACCACAAAAACACCAAAGTGCACTGCACTCTACGTCACTTCCTCTCTTTGGTTCAGTTCCTCTCTTCGGTTCACTTGCATTTCCCACTGTAAGCGAACTGCACCAGGGTTCACTTGCAAGCGAACCGAATCCCCCAATTTTCAAGCAGTCCAAGATTCCCTCATTTGGTCCGCACCAGAGTTCAAATGAGCATTCACACCACTCCAAACGAACCGAACTATCCATGGAAGCGGACCAGGATTCGTTTAAAGTGGACCAAAGAGCGCTGAACAGCCGAATAGTTGACCGAACTAGTTGATAACCAGATTCATGATACCAGTTACCCAGACAGCCAGTGTTGGAGTCAGTCAAGATGGATAACGAAAAGATATCTGGCTTCCTGGTACCGAGGCCCGTACTATGGCAGGGGTGTTAATTATGAGTGACATCATCAGAACCATGAATGAAGTAGGCTGCTTCTTAAGATATGTGATGCAACAGTAACCGATATCACCTGCAGGAATTGTTGGTGTAAAGTTGTAAAATATGTGTTGGTATTTCTATATTTGAAATTAGTACAGAGTATGTCACATAAAACACTTTCACGCAACACCAGACTGTTTCTACAACCTTAGTAAAGGGTGGAAAGTAGCCTAGTTACTGACTGGTGAGGTCCATCTGACCGAAATGTTGGATTCATAATAACAGGAGCCAACTAACAGAGTGTGGATCATTTTTCTAATAGAATATAACCTTTTCTAGTTCACACCACACAGGTGTCTTGTGTTATTTTGAGCTGCAGTGACAGAATCAGAGTATAGAAAATAGCAACACTATCATCTATCAGCGCAGACTAAAATAAACTTTGCATAAGTTGCTAAAATCATGTGTTTAGTGTGTAAATGATCTCTGATAGATGCTCCGTTTTAAACCCAGTGGAAACAGAGCCCTGGAAAAATGAAACCATTCTACTGACCCGTAACAACATATAGGCCACTGTTTTTCACCTGTCACCTCTCATGGACTTTTGTCCTTGTCGGGATCAGGTCATGAGTTTTTCAAAAGTAATTTTTTCGTGCTTTGAGCACCACAAGCTGAGTGCCATCTAGTTCCATTATACTGCAGAGAAGGACATCTCTACTGCTGGTATCTCCAATACTCAGCAGCTCAAAACAATCCAGACTGATAAACAGCACTACGTCGTTTTGATTCTGAGGTGAACTGTCCCTTTAATTTGGGGAAGACATACACTAGCAATACCCTGGAGTGAGGAAGAAGCCATCAATCATCTCAAAGATGGCATGACTTGTTAGGCTAAATAAACCCAATTATCACAGTTCATTACTGCCAGGCTCTAATGCTACTCATAGCACCTTTGCTGTATCCACTGGACAATGAAGTACCTTCTTGGGTAAGAGCCTATCGGTGTCTTGTTCTGTGGGGTCTGTCTCCTCGGGATCCTGCAGAGAGCCATGTGGGAACAGTTTCTGACACACTGTCAAGATACTTGAGGGGCTGCGTAGGAGTGAAAGGTTGACTGGGGCACTGACAGTATAGGTTTAGGCCAACGTGAGGGTGGGGTAAGATGCTGCAAGAGCTAGGAGGGTTCGTCAACTAAAGGAGGCTTCACGACAAGGACACATCTGCTCAACTAGCTGCTGGGAGCATCTACAGGAGACTGCAGAGCACCTACTGAGGCTACTGAGGTGGAAGGACGGGAGCTGGAAGTGTTGCGACAGTGGTAATTGGGAGCTGGGGGTAAGCTAAATAACAACACCCAGACATGGGTGTACACACAGACTCACAACCCACAAACATTCACTAACACAAAAGTCCTACTGAGGTATTGGATACAGTCAAAAACAGGAAACGTGTCTGAGCCATTGTAGGTTGTGAAAACATGGTGTTTTATAATAGAAGTTGTGTTTGCTTTAATATCATATAACTGCTCAAACAGCAGCATATCTGCTTATTAAACAAGTCCTGGGTCTATATGTGGCTAATAACATTACCATACTGTTGATACAGTTGCTTTTTTGGAAGTAGGATTATTATGCTGCAAATCATTCCAACCGCTGGGAACAACAAATGCCAGCTAGGACCGAGGTCACCATTCTGAATCATTATATTAGCATCAGGCTTCATTAACCCTCTTAAAAATAAATGCATTGATTCAGTGCCAGGAAATGCCTCCCACAGCAATACAGAGCTGGAGCAGCTCTTTGCTGAGGCAGGACTTGAGCAAGTGTTTTTGTCCGTATCCAACACTGAAGCAAAAACATGTCGTTTGATAAGAAAATTAAACATTTGAACGGTAATTTTTCCATTAGCTCTGTCAAACTGACATATCAAGGCAACTTAAGAGTGATTCAGAGTTTGTTTGTGCTGCGAAGACAGAAAAATGAAGGCAATTACATATTTTCATTAAATTAAGTTAGGGGGAAAAAAGAGCGGATGATGTGGAGAAAATAAGTCTGACAACGTGCAGCCTCACTGTGCGCTGCTATCATCAAGGTAAAACACTGCTAATGTATAACTGGACACTTCAGTAATTAGTTATATTTAGTGCATCATAAACTCTACAGCATGTATGTTTGTTTCATTACTTCTTCTACCTCCTGAAGGTGAGGCGTAGTGGAATAGCAGGAACATTTCACATCAAATGCAATACTTCTCCAGAGTTGCCAATTGTCACACTTGTGGTGCGAGACACCCGCTTACAGGTACGTACGTCTCAAGCTCGCAAAACAAATGTCACCTCAATATATGAGTGAAAGAGGCACAACGTGTGAACGTCAAGCTTGTCAAAAAATTCCAGCTTCAAGATTAATCTATAAACATGATGTTTTCAGCCGTTTGAGGACCTTGAACTAAACTGTGAGAATATAAAAACTCAGGGTTTTATATCTGGCACAGTCTCAGCAAAACACTTTAGAGAGCTGAGGTGAAACCAGAACCCCCATGTTCTGTTTCAGGAATAAGAAAACACCCATGGAAATAGGAAAGAAGCCTAATTGGCTACCTTTAGCTTTTTTGTTTTCTACAGTGTAACACAGGGGTGTCAAACATACGGCCTGCGGGGTAGAAACATCCTGGCAAAGGGTCCAATTCAGCCCACTGGATGACTTTGCACACCTAACACTGATGCACTTGTTAAGGCTGAGAGTTGCCAGGTTTCAGGAGCATGTTAAACAGTGAATAGCCTATTTTATCTTTGTAAAAAATAATGAATATTTACTGTGGACATATTTAAAGATATTTAACATTGTGCAAAATATTGTCATCAGCAGCTTCAGTACAAAAAAATCTGTATCAGACTTCTATCTAGAAATAATGTTGGTGCAAAGGCACTGCCAAAACTTTAGATCTGTAATTGGTCTGTAAAGCAGGGGATAACTTAACCTGCTTCCTCAATAGCTTCCACTATAGTTTGGTGTGGTGATGCCGGCATTACTGCACAGGAGTGGAAATGTAGACTGAGATATTTAGCCTGACTGAATGTGGAAAAACTGAGATATTGTTAAAACTGCGCTTATTTTTCTGAAGACATCTCAGGCTGTTTATCATCTGTTTTGTAAGTGGATGGAGGCACATCTTCACACTATTATGCAATGGTTTTTGGATCAAACAGGAGTAACTGAGCGACGACACGTATTAACATGTGTTTTTTGTGCAATCGCATTGCTCTTGATCACATGTAAGTACAGGTGTAAATACACTCCAAACGCATCCGAGGATGGATTGTTATCCGATCTGCCAAACCACTTCTGAAGGTGGTCAGGGATGCATTGTGACCACATTGAACACAAGTGTAAATGCAAATGCGTCTCCAATTCACATGCAACAACTCTGTGGGCGGAAATATGCAAGTGAGGTGCACCAGCTGGACACAGGAAGAAGGAAGAAGAAGACAACTACAACAACCCTCACCGACCAAGAAAAAGAAAACGGATGATAGCCGAGGATGGAGTCACGGTGAGACGAAGTGTCTGCTCTCCTTTTAGTCCGACAAAGTGTCCATACAATAACACGACTTCATGGCTGGCTAACATCTTGTTGTTGTTATTGCGGCGCACAGGATATGACACTGTAGTCCGCTGCTGTGTTTGCAGAAGAGGAAGAAGAGGATGTGACATCAGTGGGACGGAGCGTGATCGGATAGCAAACGGATCTGGATGTGGACACCAGACGCATATTAATACCAGGTATAAATGTATGTGGTCAAGCGCTATCCGATTGCAATCAGATCGCAAAAAACCCATGTTGATGCCAGGTGTAAAGGGGGCCATAATTGCTGGGGGGCAAAACACACACAGCGCCAACAACGATACTGTTTGAACCTGATTGGTTGAGATTATTTTCCTTACAGTGAACATTTAACATGTCTTTATTTATAACGTTACGCGGTGGTGTTGAGTCAAGTTTGTTGCAGACATGTTTAGCCAGCTGATGTTACCATTGATTTATGTAATAACTTGCTTTAATCACGTGTAACATTAACATGCACACCCTCTCTGTACTTTTTGTGTCATGTTTCCGACCAGGTTAAAATAGTATCATCGTGGTTGCTTGCACAGAAGCAAATACGTGTCATTTCTTTGGAGTGTGTGTTCATTATGCTTTTGTCAATCAGTTTATTTTTATTGATGCCACTGTTGCCATGACCACCTGCTATATTTTCTGTGATGAGAATGATGCTTTTGCCCACCAGTGCTATGCACAGGTGCACTTGTCTATAAACACTGGTTGCTCCTGTTGCACTGTTTGTGGCCCGTGAACTAAAATGGTTTGACATCCTGGTGTTACATATTTCTAGTTTTCTGTCAACAAGGAAAATTGGATATAAGCAAACTGTGTGCCATATATGTAATTGTATCTGATTGTAATGATTTTGCAGTCTTTTTGGGACTGCTT
Organism: Epinephelus lanceolatus; assembly: GCF_041903045.1. Lineage (NCBI taxonomy): Eukaryota > Metazoa > Chordata > Actinopteri > Perciformes > Serranidae > Epinephelus > Epinephelus lanceolatus. The sequence goes on along the minus strand of NC_135749.1, from coordinate 8,209,296 downwards.
TGTTTATTTGTTCTGCCATGAGTCAGAAATTTCCAAGATCTTCTACTTGAAATAAAAATGAGAAGAAGTGCATGAACATTTTTTCCCACATGGCTTACTACAGTTTTAATGTTAGCATGATGCTAGCTGTCCACACACTGTGTCGTGCCAGGAAAGAAGCTGAAATGAAAAACTGTCCGGATTGATGAGTGAAAATCATCAGTTGCAAACCATCAATCATGTTTTTCCTTCACCTCAGCCAAGTTACATGGTTGCTAACGCAGCCAGCTGGTTCACAAAAATTGTTGTCTAACGCTGTGTTCAGACAGAGCTTGAAACAAATTAGGAGGCAGCATGATTGCATAGAGCATCGATGGACCCAGGGTGGCGGGAATTCAATGTTTGGATTAAAGTAGATTTTACAGATGTGCCTCTAATTGTGTTCATACCTCAATTAGTCTTTTTGGATTGAAAAGAAAAAAAAAATTGCACGATGCAGCTTCCCATTGGATCTATACATCATCTTCTTAAGCAGGACCATGGGACTTATTTTGTGGTGGATCCACCTACCCGAGTGATGTTCTGAACCCGGAAGAGACGGATGATAACGTCATCATCGGCTGTCCTGGACAGAAGCTCGACCGTCATTGGCCCAAACTGCTGCAACCCCGGTTCAGGCCAGTACTGCAGGCAAGGCTGATGGAAAGGAGAGAGGAGAGAGAAGGAAAGAGGAGAGGAGAGGAGAGGAGAGGAGAGGAGAGGAGAGGGGAGGAGGTAACAGGTCATTAGCCCACACTTGCTTGAGGCTGTACAAATCATTATGTCAGCAGCCAGTGATGGTGAAGCCCAGTAACAAGACACCTGAGTATTGACAGCAGAGACAATTAGCCTAAATGACAATGATTATCCACAAATAGCAAGCGTAAATTAAATGAGCAAAAAAACAACCTGCACGTCGCCAGGAACAATCCTTCGAATGAGCAGCATTCACCTAGCTTGAATTATTCATAAGTCCAAATCATTACCATTAGCGCATTATAAATTAATGGAGAAGGAGACCTTGGCTATGCCTGGGAGACATAAACAGGAAGTTAGCCGAGAGGTTGGCACACGCAGGAGCCAAGGTCTCCCATCACGGCTGCTTCAAAGACGTGTCCCTCCAGCCAAAGGGAGATAGAAGGAAAAAAAACACAGGGGAGCGGTGTTGACACGCTGACGAGTTCTGCGGTGACTTTGGGGTTGAGGAGACCCCTGGAGTAGGAAGTGATAATGGCATTTCACAATGACAGAAGGGTATTAACAGGTGACATTGGGCAGGAGGGGAGATAAATATTTATACATTCAGACAGGAGACAGGCAGCTCCAACTCAGGAGGGCAAACTGAGCGTGTGTGTGTGTGTGTGTGTGTGTGTGTGTGTGTGTGTGTGTGTGTGTGTTGGGGAGTGAACTGTTAATCCACTGGCAGCGAGAGACAAGGAAGGGGAAGAAGGGAATAGTGACAGAGGAAGAAGGACAGGTTGCAGCTGACAGGCATTGGTGGAGATGTTGAGCGGGAATCCAACATGACACAGTGACAGAGCGGCGATAGGGAGACGGCAGAACAAACCCACGCATGAGCAAACATGGGGGAGACGATAAGAACGTGTTAATGCCCTGACAGCCTGTGTAAATTAAATGGACGGACTGAATGCGGGACTGAAGCTTCATGGCAAAGCACTAGTTAGAGGTCAGACATGTGATGACCCCATCCTCACTGTACCGTGTGTCACATCATCTGAAAGAGAGGGCGATATGGATGGCATGTTATCACTACTACTCTCCACGTTTTTACCCATAGGGAATGGTTATATGTACAGTCATGTTTATTTATGAATTTCAGACCAGATGATTATTTCTATGTTCATACACATGATTCTAACTGTGATGCAAATCAGCAAAAACAACAATGTTTGAGTTCACTTGACATTAGACAGTGAGAGGAGTCAAATGAATTCAACCTGCTGCTGCTATTTGCTGCTTTATATTGTTGTGGTTTCACTCTTTGGTTTGGAACCGTTTGTTGGAAAAAAAGAAAGACATGGGAGGACCATGGGTCCCAGGCAAAGCTATGCAAATGGTCCTACAACCTCTCCTACACAGAAGCAAGACACACTTTGTGTTGTGTTTGTGTCTTTTTATAGTTTTTTTTAGTTTAGTCATTTTGTGTCTCTTTGTGGTCATTTTAAGTCTCCCTGTGGTTGTTTTGTGTCTCCTTGTGGTCATTTTGAGTCTCCTTGTGGTTGTTTTGTGCATCTTTGTGGTTGTTTTGTGTCTCCTTGTGGTCATTTCGTGTCTCCTTATGGTCATTTTGAGTCTCCTTGTGGCTGTTTTGTGCATCTTTGTGGTTGTTTTGTGTCTCTTTGTGGTCATTTTGAGTCTCCTTGTGGTCATTTTTTGTCTCCTTATGGTCATTTTGAGTCTCCTTGTGGTTGTTTTGTGCATCTTTGTGGTTGTTTTGTGTCTCTTTGTGGTCATTCTGTGGTCCCTTGTGGTCATTTCTTTGTCTCCTTGTGGTCATTTTGAGTCTCCTTGTGGTTGTTTTGTGCATCTTTGTGGTCATTTTTTGTCTCCTTGTGGTCATTTTGTGTCTCCTTGTGGTTGTTTTGTGCATCTTTGTGGTCATTTTATGTCTCCTTGTGGTCATTTTGAGTCTCCTTGTGGTTGTTTGGTGCATCTTTGTGGTTGTTTTGTGTCTCTTTGTGGTCATTTTGAGTCTCCTTGTGGTTGTTTTGTGTCTCCTTGTGGTTGTTTTGTGTCTCTTTGTGGTCATTTTGAGTCTCCTTGTGGTTGTTTTGTGTCTCCTTGTGGTCATTTTATGTCTCCTTGTGGTCATTTTGAGTCTCCTTGTGGTTGTTTTGTGCATCTTTGTGGTTGTTTTGTGCATCTCTGTGGTCATTTTATGTCTCCTTGTGGTCACTTTGAGTCTCCTTGTGGTTGTTTTGTGCATCCTTGTGGTTGTTTTATGTATCCTTGTGGCTGTTTTGTGCATCTTTGTGGTTGTTTTGTGTCTCCTTGTGGTTGTTTTATGTCTCCTTGTGGTTGTTTTGTGTCTTCTTGTGGTTGTTTTATGTCTCCTTGTGGCTGTTTTGTAAATCTTTGTGGTTGTTTTATGCCCTTTTATAGTCGTTTTGTGCCTCATTGTAGTTGTTTTGTGTCTCTTGGAAGTTGTTCTGTGTCTCTATGTGGTTGTTTTGTGCCTCATTGTAGTCACTTTGTGTCTCTTTATGGTTATTTTGTGTCTCTTTGGAGTCATTTTGTTTGTCTTTGTGGTTGTTTTGTGCATAACTGTAGTCGCTTATTGTCACTTTGTAGTCGTTTTGTGTCTCTTTGCAGTCGTTTTGTTTTTCTTTGTGGTTGTTTTTGGTAACACCATAGTTGCTTCATGTGTCCGTATATCTGTTTTGTGTTGCTTTGTAGTTGTTTTGTGTCTCTTTTTGGTTGTTTTTTGTCTTTTTATAGTTGTTTTGTCTCTGTGTAGTTCTTTTGTGTCTAGTTATTTTTGTGTCTCTATTATTATTTTTTGTCTCTCTGTAGTTATGTGTCCTTGTAAGCTGTTTTGTGTCTCTTTGTAGTCGTTTTATGTCTCTTTGTGGTCATTTTGTGTCTCTTTGTGGTTGTTTTGTGTCTTATTGTAGTCGTTTTGTCTCGCTTTGTCTTTGTTTCCTGTCTCTTTATGGTTGTTTTGTGTCTCTTTGTCTTCCCTTTGTGTCTCTTTGTGGTTGTTTTGTCTTTTTGTGGTCATTTGACCCCTTTTTGAAGATATTTTGTGTCTTTCTGTAACTCCTTTGCATCTCCTTGTGGTCCTTTTGTGTCTCTGTGGTCATTTTGAGTCTCTTGACGGTGGGTATGTGTGACATTTTGCAATTAACGGCCCTGAGACTTCAGCCCATAGTAGGTCCATTCACAAAACCATCCGTGACTTATAGTCAAAAAATAATGTCATGAGCATTATTCTTATTTTCTGACAGTGTATAAACTAAACAATAAATTGACTATTTGAAAACAAAACTAAAAATAATTATTACTTGCGGCGATAGTATTATTTTTTAACTTTTACAGGTGAGTTTCCTCAAAGTGAGACGGTGGAAAACATGTTGAGGATGACACATTACTTGTTTAAATTGTGCCACAGTGTCAGTGCCAGCTTTTAGACTCCTAAGTTTTAGGTCTGACAGTAATTTAGAAAGCATTGAGCACTACAAGTAAAAGTCTGAGAGAATTTAGATGCAGTCCAGAGACGTGCTCAGAGTCAATAATGTGCTGCTGGCAATGAGTCTCATCATGTCAGTATTTTACAAAAAATACAATGATACCAAACCTTACTGAGGATTCAATCGGCTCACCAAGTCGAAACAATCCAGTAACACCAGGGATGCACTCTGCTGCTTGGACACTGGAAAAATATACTTTTCAATACTGATGAACCTGCGATATCTTTGCTGTCAGTAAGAATTATTCATTAGACCAAAAGAGCATTTTTCAGACCCAAATTTCCTTAACAGGCCATTAAGTGCACATTACACATTGTAGGAGAAAGTCTCTGCTTGTTTCAAATGCAGACAGTACAAGCTCCAGCTATTTCTCCAACCCCAAAGAATGCTGGCTATTAACACATCAGGGAGATTTACAATATCCTGGAAACTGCAACGATCAAAATAAGAAGACCCCTTTTCCGCTACATGGCCACTAAACCAGACCACTGACCTAAACCACCTTTGATCCTTCAAGATCCCCAAGAGCCAGCAAGATGGACAGACCACTTCACATCCCAGTGTGAGCTGTTAGTACCAACTGGATAAATATTCCTCAACCACTGGCCATCATAACTCACTGCTGAGAGCCAGTCACCCACAGAGACGAGCTGGCACATAATTTAATCCCACTGTGAGCTCTGATCTCTACTAAACTGTAGTTTGGATTTCATACAGTGTATTAGTATGTGTGTGTAATATGTGTTTCCCTTACTTAGACCCATATGCCACTACCTTTAAAGCTACTAGCAGCTACTGGCAGTACTGGTCACACTGAATGTCTTGTAATGAAGTCTTGAAGTCATTGTGGTTTTCACACTACATGACTGACCGGTGACAGGGGGTTACACACTACAAGATCTTTCACCAGGAGGAGTATCTAGTGAGTGTGTCAAGATGGGTAAGGTCAAACCACAACCCAGGGTTGGACAGGTGCATATCAAAAATATCAAAGTCAAAAATTAGGCTGATAACTGGTAGAAACACTACATGCAATAGTCCACCTTCCACCTGCTCTTCCTCGCTTACTGTTACTTTCTTACTCTCACTCTCAAACAAATACACGTACACACATCTTGGAAAGCACTGAAGCGCCACTTATCTCTGTCTACAACCCGTGTCTTGCACTCCAATAGGCTGTAGCTCACCGACATGTACGCAGCAGATCCAGATATTTAGCATTCTAGATACAGTATGTGGGAAACATCTGCCGTCTTTGAACAGTTCATACATAGCGCCCGAGCACTGATTTGCGAGTGGTGAACCCACGGCAATTTGACTCTGATCTCTTGTCGGGGAGCTCCAAATACTGTCAGTAGGCAGAAAAATCTGTGCTAAAGTCATGTAGTTTGAACTCAGCATAAGTTAGGAAGTGAGCCACTGACAAAAACCCCTCCCATTTTTGGGAAAACTAATGTCACGTTTGGTACCATTTTGTGCGTTTTACTCTCAAAACACTAAAGCTATTATTAAAAAAAAAAACAAAATGAGAAGTTAAAATGTCATAACTTTGATTTAGGGATGAACAGCATTCAGGAGATGAACTGCCCTGTCTGTGGACAGGAGGGGACTGACTCCACTCTGGGTCAACCCGCCCCTTCTCCTCGCTTCGGAGCTCTCTTTGTTCTTTACTAAAAGTGTCTCTCAGCAGTTTTGTGAATAGGTCTTGGGAAACTTTTTTATGCCATTTAGGAGGAGTCCTGGTAGTAAGATAAGATCCTTTGTGAATACGGCCCAAGATGTCTTATGTTAATTCAAATCCTCATATAAAGTGACTGTGGTATAGGCAAAACTTTACTCATAAAAAACTGTCAGTGCAAGATTTAATAAGTATGTTTATCAGGATCATGAAGATATGAGGTGCTTCAGTGTATGTTGCCTTCTACACAGCAATGACAGAGCTCCTCATCTGGAATAATATCTAGAATCACAAGGCCATTTTTGGATTTCTCAGGCAGGAGGAGTTGCTCTTTGCAGGAGAACAAGCCTGACAGCATTTTTGTTTTACATTGCTTTTTGTGTCAATACATTTTCTCTGGTTCTCAGCTTACTGCTTTCCCGATTGTGTGTGGTATGAAATCGGCCTTGACACTAGACACTCTCCGCATCTTCTTTAGATAATACACACAATATGTTTCTCAGAGGAAAAGCTGCTCTGGTGGCAGAAGTTAAACCTCAGTAAGCAGAGTGAAAAAAAAAAAAGATCAGATTCGAAATCTTCAATTTCTATATGATAATGTTGGTGCCATGAGCATGCTGTTGAAAAACAATCATTGGCAAATTATCATGACGACTATCTCATGGGGTCATGAGAAGTTTGGGTGCTAGAAATAGGCCATAAAATATTAACCTTGTTCGAACATTACCCCACGCTGATATCTGTATTATTAGAGTGTATGTAAATGGCGCTAATCAAAATCCAGCTGCCACACAGATGTTGTCACACAGAGGGTTTTAAAGTTACCCATGGCTAAATTACAAGTGACAAGCTGACATCATAGAAGTTCATTATAAAATGACTTCTGCTACCAAGACATGCTAATCTCCAACAGGTTTAACAGCCCCTGTCATCTTACCCAGGCTGAGTTGGACTGGTTGAGCTGGTTGAGCATCACCACCGAGGTGCAGCCGTAGTCGTACACGAGCCTCCAGAAGTCAGTGGTTGTGCCAGGCAGCGGGTGTGGCGTCACCACGAAGGCAGCAGGCCTGAGGAAGCTGTCGGCGAGCGCTGCGTTGATGTAGTTGCTGCTCTCTCCTTCGGTGGTGACCAGGAAGGCCAGGGAGCGGTCCGGCGGCAGGACGTCCATGCTGCGGTTTTTCTCGCGGTTCCTGGGCATCAGAGAAATGCTGCACTCCTCCACATCCAGGTGAGGAGTCACCGAGTTCAGAGTCTGAGGGAGGAAGTGGAGGTAGAGGAGGAGGAGGACAAGCAAAGTGAGGGAGAAGAGAGTGTGCGGGGAAGATAATTAGAAAGGTTAGCTTGTGTGTTCATATTCAAGATGCAGAGATACAATGAAAGACTGAGAAGAAAGACTGTGATAAGAGGAGACAGACGCAGCGGAACCGAAATGGGATCAAAGAGAGATGGACAGACGCAGTGAAAAATATTCTGCACTCAAACAGCCTGACTGTCAATACTTGACAAGCACAACTATCTCCAATCATCTCCGGGAAACTTTAAAACACATTAATTATCAGTCAAAATCCCCACAAGGCTTAATGGATAAAAACACATTTAGTGCAATCTCATACATTATGAATAAGCATATTATGAAGCAATGGAAATTGAAATGAACTGATTATCTAACTTGCTTCGTATTGTGAATGACTCCCAATTGGTTTAGACAAAATGAATAGAATATTCGAGCTCATAACTGGAATACTGCGCCTAGACTACAAGTCGCAATTATGAGAGGCTGTCTTTTTTGACGACTCATATGAGCGGCACTGAGTGAGGATAAATGTGCTGCATGCGGGAAGGAAAATTCTAATTATTCTGGCCAAAGGTCACCAATCAATAACATCATTATAACTGACATTAACTGGACAAGGCAGTAGCATTACACAGAAGACAAATACATGTTCTTAGTTGCAATCTGAAACTTTTCTGCTGAGCAAAAGGTTTTATATATTTAATGTATACTGATTAGAAAAGCAGCTCCGGCCTCGGTGGCTATCACTTTCATGCTGGCTATCCATTTATATCAAGAAACCAGAGTATTCTCCTCACAAGAGACCGGCAGTGCAAGACACATTATGTTTGAAAGGGCAAATGTCAAAGCTCTCAAGAAGAGGATATACACAGAATCACAGTTGTGTTAAAGAAATCACACAGTTGTTGTGAAAACAGACATAAAGAGAAGTCAAGTAGTGGCATGACATGAAAATAAAATAACAGAATCAGAGTGAAGTCTCCGTCGTTTTATCATTTGTTGTCGACTTTAAAGGTTTTGATTTTCAAGATTTACAGCTTACAGTAATGAAAGCAGAGTAATGAAAGCCTGAACTGCTTCTAGTTCAACACCAAATGCCATTTGCATGGAGAGCTGTTACTGTAAACAGAATAGCACAGTACAGGTGTGTGTTTAGAAATTATAGCTACCGTGCCTACGTGTATCGCTGAAGCCAGCACCATAGCTGATGTGCACATCTTCAAATGCCCCTTTCCCTCCAACACAGAACACATTTCGCTCTGGTTTATTACCCCCACTTTTAACTGTTAAGCCTAGTTCACATTACATGATTTTCACCGCGATTTTGACGTCGCAGAGGATCTTGAGAGCCACCTTGGGTCGGAGGTGAGTCGGCAGATAGTCTGCCACGACGAGTCCTCATGTGTGAACAAGCCTACGAGCTGGATATCTGGCATGCTAGAAAACTGGAGACGTCTGACACGACTGACAAAGAGCGTCAGCCAATGAGAGGCGGGATACGTCCCACGGCAGCACGCAGGAGGACGGTAGAAATGTGAGGAGGACAAGCCGCAGGGTTGCCAGGGTTGCCAACCGTGACTTTGGGCTTGTTTTTTTGTAAAGTTGCTTACAAATATTGGTAGTCGGGTTGCAGTTTTTTGGGCTTGTTTCTAAAGTGGAGTTGCTTATTTGGGCTTGCTCTCTAAAAGTCGCCTTTCTCTATATATATCCGTCACCTCTTTTGGGCTTGTTTCCATAGCCCTGGTTGCTTGTTTCTCTCCCAAGATCTGGCAACACTGAGTCAAGCCGGCAAGCAACAACATCAATGGCAGCTTCCACAGGATCACGGGGAGCGTGTTGTGTTTGGACCCAGGCCCTGGAGGCAGATCTGATTCAGCACTGGGAAGAATATCCATGCCTTTACGATGTGTCGTCTCCAAATTAAAAAACGTAGTTTGGTGACGTCACCGCGTTATCTGGGGCTCTGTCGGCGAGGGCTCGGTGGAGAAATCTTGTGGTGTGCACACACAGGTTGTAACGCAGTTGGCGAGACTCCCGCTGACAGAAAGACACCTCGCCAGGTATGAACACTCAAAAGATTACGATAGTCTCTGTGACGCAAAATCAGGGTGAAAATCGTGTAATGTGAACTAGCCTTTAGGAGCACTTTGACCAAAAACAAATTGGTTTGGAACCCAAAAAGCTGGTTATCAGCTGAAACCAATACATAACAAGAATTCCTCGATAGTCGATACACCCTGTGCTCCAACAATTTTACCCTTAAATGATGATTCTTCATTATCCCTTGAATTTCCAGAGCTGGAAGCCCCCACATACACTCCACATTACTCAGTGGGTCACCCTACTGTATGCCGTAACATCTCAAGAACTCTGTATTGCCCGGTCAACTAGGGCCATGATAAAAAACATCGAAGCTCTTGCTAAGGTTATGGACAAGGTGAGGCAACATTTACCCATATGGCTCAGGTTGGTCATCAGTCTGGTTCACTGTACTGAATATGGCGATATCTTGATCTCGATTACCGTGGTCCTGGTAAAAAACTTGTCGCAACGTGGGCTGCTTTCCTATATCACAACAAGGTTCCAAGAATTGTGAAGAGAACCAGTTCAAGAACCAGAGCTAATTTGGTGGAGCAGAGGTAAAAGTTTGACGACATATGGAAACCACAATATCTGTGATGTGTCGGCTTGGGCTGTTTGAGTTTCCTGATGACAGCAGAGACTGTGTGGAGTGAAAACAACCAACCTTTCCACTGTCACTCTGTAACACAAGTAAATGAAGGATGCTGTGTTTGTGGGGACTGTAATGGTACATGGCAAAAAGGTCTTGCAGTTGTATAGCGCCTTTCTAGTGTTCCAACCACTCAAAGTGCTTTTACACTTGTCGCATTCCTCCATTCACACACACATTCACACACTGGTGGCCCAGGCTACCCTACAAGTTGCCATCTACTACTCAGTAAAACATTCACACACACTCACACACCAGGACAGGTTTAATATCTTCCCCAAGGATCCTTTGACATGCAGCCTGGAGGAGCTGGGGATCAAACCCCGCTGATGTTGCGATTAGTGAACCACCAACTCTGCCTCCTGAACCACAGCTGCCCTGTTAGAGCATTATCCAGAATGATCAGGTACAGAACATCTGTCAAGTGTTGGTGATATTAACCTGAGAAATCTGACACTAGACAATTAATCAAAAGCTGCTCCACAGGCATCAACTCCTGTTAACACCTTATGTCCACTAAAAACCAGCCTCAGACTGGCACTGGAAACAAACTACACGTAGATACATGTTTCCCATTCCCATGGCTTCATCTGGCATTGCGTAATGCTCCCTCCCTGGTGCTCTGATATGTCCTGGTTTTTGCTTTGCAACGACTCAGTGACCGCCCTATCCTCATGTATTACTTTGAGTAACTCATCATAGAAGCATAGAAGCAAAGAAATCTTTGGTCTAACTTTTCACCACCTCTGTAGTGTTTTCTGTAACTGAGCATCCAACCTAGCGTGGAAAATCTGCTTCCTGTTTTGCCCAGTGTGTGCGAATGGTCATGTGATGTACATTTTCAGGCGTGTTGGTATGGACAGAGATTAATAGAGTGCTGCAGGGATAACATTTTTTTTTAATTAACATCACCTTGGTTCCCCCTACAAACAGCCTACAGGATTTTTCCATTAGATTTTGGATACCTGCAGAAAATAAGCTCTGTGGCAAACAAAAGTTTATGATACTTGCACATTTTTTTCAGCAAGATAATCTCCACAAATGAACACCACTTTAATGATTTTTGAGGCAGAACGTTAAGCTATAAACAAATGACACCACCGTTGCATGACTTCAACATCGCTATCACAACAAGGCTGTAAAGCTGCGTTCGTGGTGATGACACTCTGTGGTCTCATTTGGCCACTTGCTAGCAGCCATCCTTTTTCAGACACACAAAGGTTTTACATTTTCAAGTGGCATTTTTATGAACATATCTTATGTTGTAGAGTAAAATGCATGCCCAGGTTTTAGGACTTATTTCAGCACCTCTATGTTCTCAAATAGAGCTCAAATGTTTTAAAATGCCATTTCAAAAGGATAATGTATTAGTCTGGATGTAGCCTAAATCTCACACCCTGGACAGGTCATCAAAATTCAAGTTTTAGCTAGGTGTATCTACCAAACTGGCAACTAAGTGCATGTTGCACACTGTTTGAAGGGTAAAGTAAGATAGCCATGTACTGTAGCTAAACCGAAGCTGTGGAGATGATACCACAAGAACAACTGTTGCTTTATGGTTAGAGCTGTAGGTTAGGGAATGAGTGTGTGTTTTTGTGTATTACCTGAAACTCCTCTCTCAGCTGCGAGGTGTTGCTCTGTGAGTCAACCTTCAGCATCTCCTTATAGGTGAGGGCGAACTCATTGACAGGGATGGCGGTCTCTCCACACAGACAAGCCTCCAGAATGGCATCATGGATGAACACATACTGCTCCTGAGAGACAGACAGCGGGGAAAACATTCACAAATTTACAAAGTCGTGCAAACCCTTCACTGCACTTATGAGCCTCCTAACTGTTAATTGCCCACTTGAAGAACAATGTAAAATTTAATTACTGCTGTTGAATGTTGACTAATAGTCATAACTGTCACACATTCTTCAAATCGCCATGCCCACTCTTAGGCATTGTTCCCGAGCAGAAATGCGCCTATAAATGGGGTAAAAAGTGCAGAAAACACACATCAGAGGAGCAAAAACACTGCCCACACACAATAGTTTAATGCCGTCATGAGCTGTGTGCAATTAACGAGGAAACTAGGAAATTTGTTTTGACATCCAACCAAACAAAAGATCAAAGAAGCGAGGATAAATTCAAAATTACAGGCATAAAACTGTCCCTCTTCCAACTTATTTATCATTTTTAATGTGTTCTGTAATTGCAGAAATATTTATTCAACTGGTAGACGAGCTCTCGCTGAAAGGTGAAGAGAGGAAATTAAAAAGGGGGAGAAATACCATTGTTTTGGTATTTACTGTACCGTCTCCACTTGCAGACTTGTTAATAAGAGAACATTTCTAAACTGTTTTCCAACTTTCACTTTTATTTACTTTGGTAATTAATGGATTTTTCTGGTGTGTTTATTTGAAGATTGGGAGTTCACAATAAGTAGACTTAGTGTGAACTCCCAATCCCAAATAGAATACCTTGCAATTAAACACAATTAAAGCGGATATCTTGAGTTCATACTTGTGTTTAATAAGTATCGACTTGACAGTATTGTCTCACCCTAGTATGACTTATTGTTTTAAAACCATTGGCCTTTTTAAATGAATGCAGAATAACAATTATAATTTCATCCTTCAAAAAATGTGCCTTCACTTACCAGTTGTGGAGAAGCAAGCGACTAAGTATACTTGCGTTTTATGCTACTTTATATTTTTATTGTACATGTCATATGTAAATCGTGTAAACATCAAACTCCACTACATAAATTTGACACTTATAGTCAAATTAATGTATTATAAAATCCTTAAATATGACACTTTGTGTATTAAACTGTGCAAAAATAGTACTAATAGTTCAAATAAGCTCTGCCTAGATCAGCTACAGAATCACCTGACCTCAAAATAGCTCTGAAAATCACACACACCCAAAACTAACATTTTAATTGACTGTTTTAGATTCCACAGGATTTTTATATGTGAAATAATTATGATTTATACAATATTTTGATCTACTTTCATTTTTAAAACTTTTAAACTTGCCCTGTGCCAGAAAACACCCTCGTTCCAGGCGAGAATTCACAACTTCAGACAGTTAAAAAATGTGTTAAAATCCTTCAAAACCTAAAACTAACAGTACGTACCGATAACACTGGTGTAAAAATATGCTGCTATAATCATCTTTTTTATTTTTGGATTTTTTTAAGATTATTTTTTGGCTTTTTTATGCCTTTATTGGACAGGGCAGTGAGAGGGGATGACATGCAGCAAAGGGGCTGGAATTGATGTCAACGATGCTGCCTTCACACATGGGACGCCAGCTCCACCCACTGAGCTATCATCTTTTATAAAATATAGAGTTTTGTGAAAATGTTGGCCCTTTAGTCGATTTTTGTCAACTCTGAGGAGTAAGCTGTATCACAAGGCCTCCTGTCTCACTGCCTGGTAATGCTGCTTTAGTGCTGGTTTGCTTTCTATTCATGATGAATTCATGAAACCATAACATGTCAACTCCATAGCCTCTCTAAATCAAAACTAAATAAGAATTTCGATTTAAAAATGTTTATTTCAATCAGCATTAAGAGGAAATCTTGGCAGTTTTAAAAAATAAAGTGGCTACTCAGTACAACTGATGTGAAAGTAATAAATATATAACTTTTGTGTCAACTCCACAGGACGTCAACTCAGTCAGATCTCACCTCTGACATCCATTATGTCGGCTATTCAAGAAAAAAATTAAATCACTGGGAGGTTGGCCCATTACAGGGTTTAACAGTCACGGCTTTGAACTTTTAAATACATTTTCCCAGCATCAAGAGTGAGCCTTGTGATGTATATGCTTTCTATATTACTGGTCACCTGTTCATCTATAATGTGCATGTATGTGTTCATTATACATGGTCCCTATCAAATAAACTTGGAAATAAATAAAAGTACTGGACTTAGAGTTGTCAGGTGGTCAGGGATCTCTTTTGGATAGCCAACGGTCAGTCAGAACAAATGTAATTTAGCTTGTTACGCTGGGCCTTAGTGCAACAGCACCTCCCCCCACCCTCCACCTCCCTAAAAAAAATAAAAATAAAATAAAATAAATGAAAAAATAAAATAATGCTGCTTCAAAGGAATACTTCACCTGTAAAATGACCTTTTGTATATCAATCACTCTCGCGTGTGTTACCTTAAATAGGTGAAGAAAACTTTGCTTTTCTTGCATGCCTCCACTGTGAATGGAGAATCCAAAAAGGCGAACATTCTTCATCCTTTACACACTGCTCATGCAGCCTAATAAAAGTCCCATTTATCCAGCACATGCATTTTTACTAAAACATTATTATACATTATTATTATTAAAACACATCAGTACAAATAGCCTCATGCCTGGGCACATACATGCATTTGAACTCTGCTTAAGTGGGGCACAGGCACGCTCAGGGTACGATACTCGTAGACAGAAGTGCTTTACACTGTGACGTTTTAGTGAAAATGCATTTGTTCGGGAGGCACAGAGCATATAACTGGATAATGAGACTTTGATTTTGCTGCACATGTTCTGTGAAAGTGTTTGTAAAAAGATGTTTTGATGTAGCTTTGTTGTTGCCATCTTCAGTTCCTTAGAAAAGTTCTCCTTTTTTGGATCCTCCGTTCACCGTGGAGGCATGTGAGAAAAACGTTTTCTCTACAATTCAAGCTAACACATAGAAAGTAATCAATATACAAATGAAAATTTTTGGGGAATCTTGCTGTTAATATTTATACTTCAACTTATGAATTTTGGATGTAGAAGTTTAACTGATGGCTGTCTAAGAGGCTTTTCCAATCTGAAAACATTTTAATTCCAGTGCAAACACGCATAACAAATAATAATACATAAGCAACGTAAAATAGGAGCTACATTGTGAAGATCAACCTATGAGCTGCTGGTTAACAGTGTCAGCCTCTCTGACCACGTTCCTGTCCTCCCACTCACCTCAGTCTGGATCATGTTGATGCGTCGGGAGCACAGAGTCTTGACACAGTTGTAGATGTCCACCACTCCTTCACACTCAGCCATATCCAGCATGACATCCAGCACAATGTAGCAGCCGGTCCTGCCTGCCCCCATACTGGTGCAGAGGAGAGAGCAGACGGATCGACAAGCCTGAATATACCACTGAAATGAAAAGGTCTCGGCAGGGAGCCCTTAGTAATGATCAAGATACTCCGTCCAGATTGAAGTATAATAAAGGGCTTTGTTCTGGAGAGAAAGAAAGGGAATACAGTGACTATTATTTTCTGGCATCACAAAAAATCCAAGTTAGGTTTGAAAGAGAAAAACCTTTTAGTTGGAGAGTACGAAGACATTTAAAAACGCCCTATGTACTGGCCTGTGCCTTCAGTGTCTTGGTCTACTGTTAACACTGTGATAATGGCGCGTGTGGGAGTTAGTGAATGCCTCAGCTGTCTCTAAAACTCAGTTACTTTAAGCTCATCAGAGTTAAAAACCGGGATGCTTTTTGCCTCATGTGTCCTCATACAGCAGCGTTAACTGTTTAATTTTCACTGAACAGAGAAAGATCACCCTGCAGTGCATCAGTATTGTTAAATGAGCACATCATTTTTTAAAAGATGTATCAAAGGATTTGTGTGAGCTGGAGTTTAAGCCCACGGTCAGAGAGCTGGTGTACAGTGGCTCTCAAATAAAAACAGAGATCAGCGATGAATCTCTGACTCTTTGTGAAAACATTTAGTGTCCCGATGATTATTGCTCGTGTTCATTTTGCTCATGCTGCTTATAACACTGATGTTTTTGACAGGCGTCTCTGTGCAGCACCATATTAATATGCTGGGTTGACTTGGTGGCACGTCATGCACAATGCCACCCAGCTAAAAAAGGAATAATGCACAAATAATAATAAATAAAGCAGGAGACTGAAGAGCTGTGAGAAATCTGTTGTTGTTTTCATTAGATATAAGAACACTTTAGCAAAATGAAATGTGAATTAGGGCCGGAACACATGGCGCATCTTTCACCTGCCTGGGAAACACAAGGTTGGATGCTAAGTGCTACTCGTGTGCCTACTCTGCTCCAGCGGACGCAGGTTGAGTCCATGGTTGCTAAACGACTATAACCAGTTCCGTATCATTGGCCTTCTAAACAGACATCCTCTGAGCTGATCCTGCCATTGTTTCTTAAATATTGTCCCGGGGACAGATGTAAGACATACACTCATTGGCCACTTTATTAGGTACACCTGTTCAACTGCTTGTTAACATGAATAGCTAATCAGCCAATCATGTGGCAGCAGCTCAATGCATTTAGGCATGTTGACATGGTGAAGACGACCTGCTGGAGTTCAAACGGAGCATCAGAATGGGGAAGAAAGGTGATTTAAGTGACTTTGACGGTGGCATGGTTGTTGAAGCCAGGCGGGCTGGTCTAAGTATTTACTGGGATTTTCACACACAACCATCTCTAGGATTTACAGAGGATGGTCCCAAAAAGAGAAAATATCCAGTGAGCCACAATGCCTTGTTGATGCCAGAGGTCAGAGGAGAATGGCCCGACTGGTTCAAGATGATAGAAAGGCAACAGGAAGTCAAATAACCACTGGTTACAACCAAGGTCTGCAGAAGACCATCTCTGAAGCAACAGCACCTTGTCCAACCTTGAAGCAGATGGGCTACAGCAGCAGAAGACCACACCAGGTGCCACTCCTGTCAGCTAACAACAGGAAACTGAGGCTACAGTTCACACAGGCTCACCAAAACTGGACAATAGAAGATTGGAAAAACGTTGCCTGGTCTGATGAGTCTGGATTTCTGCTGCCACATTCAGATGGTAGGGTCAGAATTTGGCATCATGGATCCATCCTGCCTTCTATCAATGGTTCAGGCTGCTGCTGGTGGTGTAATGGTGTGGGGGAGATTTTCTTAGTACCAACTGAGCATGGTTTAAACACCACAGCCTACCTGAGTATTGTTGCTGACCGTGTCCATCCCTTTATGACCACAGTGTACCCATCTTCTGATGGCTACTTCCAGCAGGATAACGCACCATGCCCCAAACTCAAATCATCTCAAACTGGTTTCTTGAACATGACAATGAGTTCACTGTACTCCAATGGCCTCCACAGTCACCAGATCTCAGTCCAATAGAGCACCTTTGGGATGTGGTGGAACGGGAGATTCTCATCATGGATGTGCAGTTGATAAATCTGCAGCAACTGTGTGATGTCATCATGTCAATATGGACAAAAATCTCTGAGGAATGTTCCCAGCACCTTGTTGAATCTATGACACCAAGAATTAAAAAGGGGGTCCAACCTGGTACTAACAAGGTGTACCTAATAAAGTGGTGAGTGTCCTTTCACATGATGTGCAGTGTGCGCTGCAGTGTTCCCAAAGTTTAGAAGAAGCACTAGGCACTCAGGATGCACTTGAGCGTGCCCTCCACATGTCTACATTGAAAATAATGGATTTAAAGGTGCAAAAACGCACCGTGTGTAAAGGCCCTAAGGTGCTTTAACATGTAACCTGTTGGGGCGTCGGTGGCTTAGTGATAGAGCAGGCGCCCCATGTACAAGGCTGTTGCCGCAGCGGCCCGGGTTCGACTCCAGCCTGTGGCCCTTTGCTGCATGTCACTCCCTCTCTCTCTCCCCCTTTCACGCTCGTCTGTCCTGTTAAATAAAGGCTAAAAATGCCCAGAAAAAATCTTTAAAAAAAAAAACATGTAACCTGTTTGGCTCAGGTGAAAGAACTCGATTTGCTTTGTTTAGGCTGGTGTACAAGCTGTCAACTCTGGTTAACAACCACCGTAGGACCACCTGAAGAGGTGCGTCTCTACAGTGCGAATCAGTGGATGAGTTGGAAAACTGGTTTCTTTTCACAAGGAAAAACAATCACACAATCCAAAGTGCGTCATAGCATTTCATTGCTGATGTGTTTTCTTCTTTTTTAAACGACTGAATCAGAGAGCTGTCACACACGTAGTTTGGTTAATTTGGTCTGGACCATGGGTCAAATTGTTGCCTTTTCTTCCTCAGTGCGCTTCGTATTCACACCGATTTTTTACAAACAAACCAAGAGCTGTAAACATGACATTAAATCGACTGACAGGTAACTCATTGATATGACAGCTTCACTGTCATCCTGCATCATCAACATTACGCACAGGGACATCATATTCCCTTGACTGACAGCAGGTCACGCTGCACTTTAATATGAGTGTTATTAGTATTATTAGACTGCAAATCAAATGCAAGGTAATAACGATAAACAGGTAGAGACAGCAGGAGGAAGAGGCGTCTTGTACAGCGGTACTGCAGAGGGGTATTATTTTGGGATCACTGTGTCATGCTCTTTTTCATGGACTTAATGAACTGTCAGAGTACACAGAGTGGGATACAAGCACAACTCAGTGCAGTCGAAACTAATCTTCACTTTCTGATTTATCAGGAAAGTCCTTGTGCATAGGTTACCATGGCTACCAAATGATTTCCATGCAGGCTACATCGCTTGTACAGATGACTTACTACACTATACCATAGCTTCCTGAACAGGTCACAGTCAGCAGAGGGATCTAATGGCTCGGCTTTCTGCAAAAATCACATTAAATCACACACAAATGAGACCAAGATGCTCCTTTTCAAACTGTCTAGGTCAGGTTGTTCGGCCCGTAGTTTTCACAGTAGCCAAAGCTAACTGTACCAAACGGCCACCAGAGGTTGTTTGACCCAAACCAAACAGGTTACATGTGACAGAGAAAAAGATTGGCATGGATCAAGGACCACCTCTGGACTTCAACGAGGGGCACTGCGTTTGTTTAAACCCCTCGTTTCTTCTGTTCTATATTTCGTCTTTTGGGCTTTCTGGTGGGGTGGATGGCAGTATGTGTGCTTTGTCTACAGTAGAAGAAGAAGGAGGTAGTATTTGCCAAGGTGTATCAGAAAACCATGTCTCTATCTCCTACGTGACAAATTTTCCAGCATAACTAAACAAATTTTCTTTACATTCCCCCCCCCCTTATTTCTGGTGTTTTAAATGCAAAAGCGTGAAGGTATACTATGCAGAATTGTCCGGAAAAACAATGTATAGACTCATACAAAAGTAATTCAAAGTATCCCTTTTTGTTACCCCCCCCCCCAAAATGTGTAACTGCGTATCTCCTTAAAATGCAGACTTTACATGTGACAGCCAGTGAGTGTAGCTGAGGCTAGACAGCTTGCAAATGTTTATTTGCTTGCTTGTTTTTACCTGGGGTGTTGTGTTGCCTGGGACTCGTATTTTCCTATCAGTCTGGAGGATGGAGAGTCAATCAGGGAGCAACATTTTTCCACCACCGATCCAGCCAGGTTCATTAGCTCTCTGTAGCCTGCAGCTGTCCACGATTAAAACCCAGTTCTAGTTGTTCAGCCAGTGTAGCGCTACAGCCAATGTCTGTGGCCGAGGAGGGCTCACCCTTATGGGGTATATATCCACGCGCTTGTTCTGCTGTTGGTCACTGTGGGTGTTTCAGGAGGTTTCAGGACATGTTTTTCACAGTGGAAAGAGTCTTGATACCACTTCCTGCAGCATTAGTGTTTCTTCCGACAAACTAGCTTTCTGCTCTGTGAGGAGCCTGCAAAGCGCTACGAATACAAAAATGAATCCAATGATGACACTATTTGGTTCAGTTCAATCAAACACAAAATCATTTGCCCCCTGAGTGCGGTTCATTTGGGCAGGTGTGAACACAGCAATCACACTCATGTGCACCAAATCAACCAGACCGAGCCCTTCTTGAAGAGGTGGTCTCAGTCCGGTTACAAATGAACTCTGGTGCGGTTGGTTTGTGGTGAGAAGGTGTTCTGACCTGGATGTGAACCAACTGCAGTCACATGACACATTGTTTGGGTTAAACATGAGCACGTTACAGTCCTGGAGGATTATTAATGTGCACCTCCTCCTGTACTGCCTTAATATGCACATTCAGCACATCCAATGCATCAAAACATTGTTTTCTAGTTGGAGCCGCGCCTCGTTTTCAAACTGTATGGTTTGACTAAAATGAACAATGACAGCAATATAGTCCACGATGAGCAGCGCTAAAATCAACCTGCGTAGTTGTCCCTCCATTGTGACATTAGAAAGTGTCACATTTATCTTGCAAGTGTACTCTTCTTCAATGTTTGCTTTACTTCCTGGATTTTTCCCACATGGAAATTCTGTCCAATCAAGAGCAGCTTTCTCTCACAAGGTATTTGATCTGGTCCGCTTGTAAATGCTGTCGTGAGAACATGAACCAACTCTAGGCAATTATACAACTTTGTCACAAATTTAGTCCCTGATTCAGGACTCTGAGACCCTGCCCTCTGCCTCTATTTTCTTATTTCCTACTTATTTTCGTCTTATTTTGTTCCTGGACTCAGTGAGCAGGTGAGGTTAGGACTTTATAGAAGAGGTAGCATCCAGGTGCCACATCATAAGCAGCAGGCATTCAAGAGGACGCTACAAAAATCGTGGCCATAGCACGGAAAAAACACAAATATAGTGAATGAGACTGATTCTTGCGTCAGCTTTCATTTTCACTTTTGCCGGTGATCTTGTCTACAAAAACTATACTGCACAGTAGACCTATAAAATGCACATATTGACAGGTAGATGGAACTCTCTTGTAAACAATGTCCTACAGAGAATGAAAAGTCCTTCAATGATAAAGGCAGACACTATCTCCAAAAATCCCACTGCCTGCATCTTCGTGAATTCCTTGCTGGTTATGTGTGAAACACAACATTCTGTTGGACAGTCTTATTTCATTTTGTGTATTTGTTTTTGTCACTATAGTGCTCTCCACCTACACACACACAACACCGAGACGCTCAAATTTATTTTGGGAAATGTAGAAAAACAAACTGGAGTTGACATTAACAGGGTAAATTAAGTGTGTTATGTTGTTACGTTATTAACGAGAAGAAGAACACCCGAGGCTGGAGTTATTTTAAACTCCTACTATATCATACATCTGTTAGGTGTTAACGTCATTATCAGGATGGGGGAGCGATGAGTTACCTGCAGTGGACCACCACAGGCCCAGCGTCAGGAGGTGTCGAGGCCTTGACCCGGCGCAGGAAAGCCAGCAGGCCGGTAGCGTGGTACGGCACCCCATGCTCGGGCCAGGAGGTGAAGTGGAACTGGCACACCTCATGTTTGGCAGGATAACCTCTCTAGAAGAAACAATCAGGCGCATGTAATGAGATGCTATTATTGTAAGAGCGGAAATATTTAGAGGAGTTCACGAATAGAAACCAATTACACAAAACCTGAAGCTAAATGAGAAACGTATTGGTGCATATATATATATATGACACAGAAGCTGCACACAGAGAGCTGAGATAAAAATAATGTGAGAGTATGACTCACCCTCTCCATGGCGAAGGTGCGCACAGTGTACTCCGCCAGTGTTTCTGTCTTCAATAGTGTTATCTTAATGTCACCGTAGAGCTCAGTGTCATCAGGCCAATACTTACAGCACTTCATCTGGACAAACAACAAACAAAGTTCACAGAGGTTCACACACACACATACACCTGATTCATCTCGGCACTAGACAACAAACATTCACGCCACTAGGCACTACGATTTCTACAAGCAGACAAATTGCGATGCTGTAATCCTTCTATAACCTTTGCTGAATATTTGCTCCAATCATCTCCGCCATCAGACCTGACATATTAAAGAGTTGACACACTGAGGTTTGATGAGATATTTCTTTATCTGATTTCCAGGGGCATTTCCCACTCTTGAAACAGAACTTAGTGTCCGTGCAGGTGCTATTTTTCTCCCTCTGTGCCCTCCAAACCTCCGCTTTTAAGTTTTTTAAGCGATTGGCTATTTTATATTTCCGTTGATGCAGTTTTTTTCTGTGGCGTCGACATTTTCTTCTCCTGCTGCTTGCGTGGTGTCAACATTTTCTACCGCTCCAGGCCGTGGACTCATTTTCTGATCCAAAAAATGCAATATTTCTCCCACCTACAAAGCCCGGGAAGACTCTTGCACCATCCCCTATGGGGGACGTTAGTTGCACTGCCATGTGAAATGATGAAAGGCTAAAAGGGCACTCTTGATTTTTTGGGGTATTCTTGTCATTCTTTTTTTTCCCTTACATTTCCTATTTTCAACTTCTCCCTGAGTCTCTGCTGATTTGTGACTGACACTGGCTGACACTCATTTACCCGCCTTGTTTTTCTGTTATTTCTACAGATGTTTCCTAGCAACCAATTCATACATCACTAAAATCTCTGATAGCTGAGAAACATCTTAAGTTTTAATGGTGCATCTTATTTAAAAATTTAACTCTAGCGGTCACTTATTTACAGGACTGTACAGGATAAATTGTGATTTACAAACAGCTGGTGCGGCCCTATGGAAAGCCATAAAGGACATATAAAGGTACAACTGTATCTTGAGTTTGCACAGGGTTTCCTCACATTTTTACCAACAGAGTTTTAGAAACTTCCCACTTTCCCATGATATTCTACCCTTTTTCTACCCATTACTTTATTTAAGATGTTTAAAATGGGTATGCCTACATGTGATGCAGCCATTATTATATTCCTGGCCCCTAAACGTTGAGGCCAGAGCCATTTTTGTTGACAAAAAAACAAAGATCCTATTGATATCAATGCAATTTGACTCACGTTTGGATTATAATCCTGACATGTTTGTGTGCATTTATTTCTTGTTAAATAAATGTTTGTTCTAGAGACATGTCCACTAATTATTTTGCAACCTTGCATGAACCTGAGCCTTAAAAAACTTTAGGTTGCTGTCCTGTCACACTGTCAAAGTGGATCAGTAATGCAACACAGTGGCTGGATATTACATATATACCTGCCTGGGTCATGAAAGGCTGTAAATAAACAGCTTGTTAATGTCAAACTGTTCGATACACAGGATGAGATTTATTTGGATATGAGGGTCTGATGCTGCTGTGCTATACAACGGTAACATTACTACAGCAGCCTGACACTCAAGCTAACATTAGCTATCTATCAGTAGTAACTGTCACAGCATCATTTAAAGCTTTACCACAATTAATATTTATTTATCTTATATATATATATATATATATATATATATATATATATATATATATATACAGTACAGGCCAAAAGTTTGGACACACCTTCTCATTCAATGCATTTTCTTTATTTTCATGACTATTTACATTGTAGATTCTCACTGAAGGCATCAAAACTATGAATGAACACATGTGGAGTTATGTACTTAACAAAAAAAGGTGAAATAACTGAAAACATGTTTTATATTCTAGTTTCTTCAAAACAGCCACCTTTTGCTCTGATTACTGCTTTGCACACTCTTGGCATTCTCTCCATGAGCTTCAAGAGGTAGTCACCTGAAATGGTTTCCACTTCACAGGTGTGCCTTATCAGGGTTAATTAGTGGAATTTCTTGCTTTATCAATGGGGTTGGGACCATCAGTTGTGTTAAAATTCATATTATGGCAAGAACCAATCAGCTAACTAAAGAAAAACGAGTGGCCATCATTACTTTAAGAAATGAAGGTCAGTCAGTCCGGAAAATTGCAAAAACTTTAAATGTGTCCCCAAGTGGAGTCGCAAAAACCATCAAGCGCTACAACGAAACTGGCACACATGAGGACCGACCCAGGAAAGGAAGACCAAGAGTCACCTCTGCTTCTGAGGATAAGTTCATCCGAGTCACCAGCCTCAGAAATGGCAAGTTAACAGCAGCTCAGATCAGAGACCAGATGAATGCCACACAGAGTTCTAGCAGCAGACCCATCTCTAGAACAACTGTTAAGAGGAGACTGCGCCAATCAGGCCTTCATGGTCAAATAGCTGCTAGGAAACCACTGCTAAGGAGAGGCAACAAGCAGAAGAGATTTGTTTGGGCCAAGAAACACAAGGAATGGACATTAGACCAGTGGAAATCTGTGCTTTGGTCTGATGAGTCCAAATTTGAGATCTTTGGTTCCAACCGCCGTGTCTTTGTGAGACGCAGAAAAGGTGAACGGATGGATTCCACATGCCTGGTTCCCACTGTGAAGCATGGAGGAGGAGGTGTGATGGTGTGGGGGTGTTTTGCTGGTGACACTGTTGGGGATTTATTCAAAATTGAAGGCACACTGAACCAGCATGGCTACCACAGCATCCTGCAGCGACATGCCATCCCATCCGGTTTGCGTTTAGTTGGACGATCATTTATTTTTCAACAGGACAATGACCCCAAACACACCTCCAGGCTGTGTAAGGGCTATTTGACCAAGAAGGAGAGTGATGGAGTGCTGCGGCAGATGACCTGGCCTCCACAGTCACCGGACCTGAACCCAATCCAGATGGTTTGGGGTGAGCTGGACCGCAGAGTGAAGGCAAAGGGGCCAGGGGAGTGTGCAAAGCAGTAATCAGAGCAAAGGGTGGCTATTTTGAAGAAACTAGAATATAAAACATGTTTTCAGTTATTTCACCTTTTTTTGTTAAGTACATAACTCCACATGTGTTCATTCATAGTTTTGATGCCTTCAGTGAGAATCTACAAGGTAAATAGTCATGAAAATAAAGAAAACGCATTGAATGAGAAGGTGTGTCCAAACTTTTGGCCTGTACTGTGTATATATATATATATATATATATATATATCTTGCTCACCTTTGATTTTTTAAATTCTTTATATTTAATAAAGTCAGTTTGCTTTCTTTCCATTTCCTGTCTTTCTTTCATTTCTTTTGGAACCACAATTTTTCTTTCTATAGGTGTATAGCCGGTGTTCCAGCAGCAGAAGCAGTCGCTCTCTAGGCTCCAGCTGTATTTAGAGACGAATCCTAGCGCAGAGGCAGACTAATCCATTTTGCAACTTTAAGGGGTGAGAGGGGCCTCAGAAAGCTTCCACTATTTCTTTAAAATAAAAAATGAGTTCTTTATAAAGATTTATTTTCATCCGTCCATCCATCCATTTTCATTCGCTTATGCGGTGCCGGGTCGCGGGGACAGGAGGCCAAGCAAGCAAAGCACCCCAGACATCCCTCTCCCCAGCAACGTTTTCCAGCCCCAAGATTTATTTAGCCAATTTCAATTTAGTTGACACTACTTATACAGAAATAAAAAATTGCAAACAACATCAAACTTTTCATGTCACGCTTTTCAAGGGCCCCCCTCCCGCTGGGGCCCTGGGTGTCTTGTTAATGACACCCCTGCGTCTGTGGCTCACATCTCAGTACGAAGATTACCTGCTTTATAAAAGCTCTAAAAGCAATGGTTTTCCCCCGAAATGGGAGCGCTGTCTTGGTGATGACGTGATGCCTGTCTGTTCTATGTGTATCATGTGACACTAGTGACGTTTCAGCAGTCATGCAGCGCATCACTAGATTCTGAATTTACCATAAAAAGAAGGTATTTTGTGTCACCTTAGACATGTTTTGGGATTTTTATGAACATATTTCAAACAAAAGCCAAAACAATGTATATTTAAAATTGTTTTATAGAACATTCTGTTGATTTCAAACCATTTCCAAGCCTGGAAAACTATTTTTTGTCTAATTTCATAACTGTAGGAACCCTAAATCTATACCATACTAATGACATTTACGTCTGGTTGTGGTACCTTCAGTAATCCCATTTTATAAACGGTATGTTTAGGGTAGGTTAAAAACATCATGTCTAACACTTTGTCATACACAGTACATTCTGGGTCCATTTAAAGCAGCCAATTCTATTCAACAGAGGCAGGAATAGTTAAGAGAACAGAGGCCACAACGTTCTTTCATACACATCAAAGCTTTGACCTTGGAGCAGAGCCACCAAAGCAAAAGGTGATCACTCATGATCAGACAGCGGCGGCCATTTCCTCCCACAACCATGAGCTGCAGCAGCTCTTCTGATATATAGTGAATGATAAAGGGAGCTCCAGAAATACATTCTCTCCATCCATCTTCACAGGTGGCTGAAGAGGTCACAGGACAAAGGGAAGGGAAACCTACCCTGCCCACTTCCACCAGCTTGGTGATCATGACAATACTGAAGCAGTTCTCCTGCCAAACCATCCGCCAGAAGTCATAGATCATCTCCTGCTTGGGGCCTGCAGAGGAGGAGATATACAGTGGAGGTATAGGTGGAGAGGTTGGACGGGAGGGAAACAAGCCAGGGGAGGAGGTGGAGGAAGAGAAAGAGAAAGAGAGGAGGATAAGGAGGGCGGAGGGATGAGCCATAAGTCAGAGAAAATAGCAGCAATAACCATCAATGTAGAGGCGCTGTGTAATCCATGCCAGGGAATAGAGTAACAATGTGTCATTCATGAACTATTGCCCGCTCTGTGTTCTCCTAATACTACAGAAAAATGTCATTTCAATACACCCACAAATCCTCAGCCATTGTGCAAACAAGCTCCTGTATTGCCTTTCCCGGGTACCGGTGGCAGACACAAATCACAGGCCCCTGGAGAAGATGACACTTTCATTGATTTCATTACACCCTGGCGTTGATAATATCACAAGGTCCTCCTTCATACTGCCTCCTCTGCCAAACACACTACACCGCTTTTAGTGAACAACATGTCTATTCATTTCCACCCACACTGTTTGTTTAATAGGAATATTATCTTGTCTCCTTTAACTGACCTGGACGACGTTTTTAAGAGAGGGTTGCATCTTATCATCCTTCATACGTGCTGGCAGAGTATTATATCCCTTTTCCTTTATTAGGAATGTTGTTTTCTGTTAATATTTAATCATGTATTGATTTCAGGTTTATTTGTACAGTACAATCTCCCACAAAAGCAATTCTGTGTTCATTATTTTGGCAATATGCTATTTGTGTTGATAGCTACATTGGGCTGAGTGTGGGGCAATATCACCTCGGTCTTACTAATATTTACTCTGTCTCCACAACGCTTCAGTCTGAATCCAAATTCAAGCATGTGTCTCCTGTTTAGCCGTGATGTCCTCACCACCTGTAAACTTGCATCAAACACCTTTTAGATGCTTTTTTTGGACAATGGAGAAGAGATTAACACCAGCATTATCCTTTAAAGCCAGTTCATGTTTGAGAATCAGAGTGATCTGATTGAAGTTTTGGGTCCTAGTTGCAAAATAATTGGAAAGAGTTGAAGCTGTTGAATGGGTTTTGGAGGAAGGCTTGGGGCATTGTTGTGATCCAGCCTGCTGATGACAAAGGAATGGACACATGTTTCACAATCTGACTTGGATAGAAAGCAATATCCCTGATTTAAGTCAAAAAGATAAAGGGCCCTGTTAAAACTATCTATAGTTCATGGTCTAAAGTGCATTACCCAGGTGCTTTTGGGGCATTTCCAACTCCACTTTTGATCATTAAATGGCACATAATCTGGGCATGAAGTAAGGTGATGGGGCAATGGGATTGTATTAAGTCCCATAGGTGTGTTTCGGCTGTAATATTAATTCAACCAATCAGAGTACTATCGCCCATTCCATTGAAAAGCAAGGTGCTACATGGTGGATTCAGCAAATTGGAGAAGTGAGCTGTTTTCTGCTGAGAGTAGTGCGGTAAGAGCGGTAATGTCACTCCAACAAATATTGTGGGACTTTTAAGCAGCAAAAATAAACACTGTAGTTATAAACTTGACAGAGGAATCAAAACCAAACTTGTAGCTTTGGAATTCATCAATGAAGTTACACTGCTCCCCGTGTGTAAATACCCACAGCGTCTCTTGTAATGTGGAGTTGGACAGCAGCTCTGCAGCTCAGCTCTTGTCTCTGCTACGTTCACATTTTTATCGCTGTAATATTTCACCCACCTTCAACCCATCCACGTGTCTCTGTACGAGACAATAGAGTGTACGCGTGTCGTGAATCTGTCTTTGTAGGCACATCGTACCATCTGAATAATGCTCCCTTTGACTTAAGACAAGGTTTTTGTTGGTCAATGGCACAATCACTTTCTGCTGCCTCGAAATATCAATGCACCAATGATGGGCCTAACCACACCTCATTGTATGCCGGAGCGTGGATCTTTCCAGGTGCCTCTTTGTCAGCTCAGCTAAATTTGTACTAAATTTAGGCGCTTTCGTCTAATTTACAAGTGTTGGTGTTGGTGTTGCTTTGTGCGGTGAGCTTGGACGGTGGCGATGTGTGGCTGGGAGTCACTCATCTGCCGACATTTAGCCAAATAGCTGCTAGCCAGCCAGGTCAAGGTTTTCAAATGGAAAGATCTGTAAACATCAAGGAAAAGATAGAGAGGGTGAGCACCAGCTGAACTAGCATCCTGCTAGCTGTTGTACAGGTGTTGGGAAAAAAACTGGACAAATTCCATGCCGCATCAGTTTCCA
Source organism: Epinephelus lanceolatus (assembly GCF_041903045.1). NCBI lineage: Eukaryota > Metazoa > Chordata > Actinopteri > Perciformes > Serranidae > Epinephelus > Epinephelus lanceolatus. The sequence goes on along the minus strand of NC_135749.1, from coordinate 8,181,083 downwards.
TCAGGACATCAGGAAGTGTAATATCCTTTGATTGACCAAATATTGGTTAAATCCTGGACAGCGCCATTTAACCAGGAGACTCTTTTTCTATACAGCAATTGCACAGGCCAGAGGAAGGAGAGGTTTTATGTGCTCTAGGGTGAAAAAGGACTGGTGTGACGGTGGGAATGTGAGGTGCTGTCTAGTTCCTGCTGTGGATTGTTGCTATAAACCAATCAAAGGTGGCTGAGAGCAGCGGTGTCCATGTTCAGGAGAAGCAATCACATGGCTGTCTTGTTCAGGTCAGGATGTCTGGACAGTTAAATCATTCCACTACCAGAACCATCTGGATACACGGGCAGTTATAAAGCAGCAGCCAACAGTGTGACGAGATGCAAAGACAGGACTGAATTACAGGGCACAAGTTAAAGGAGCTGATGGGATCGTATTTCACTGTAGTTGTAGCTTGTATAACTTCATGTGGCCAATAAACGATCAACTGATTGATTGGCTGATTTTAAGACGTGCATGCATTGGGCACAATTACATCTGCTGCTTACACAACATGGCTGCTTGCCATGAAAATGACAACTGCGTCAGTCTGAAACTAGCAATGATAGTTGGGCTGTGTTCAAACGACCCAAAGAAATCAATACACAGTCCTGTGGAGGGTTTTTTTGTCTTCACAAACATGAGAAATACAGTGGTGCATGTTTTTACTGCTTTTTATTCCACAGTTGTCTTAACAACATGAATCAAAAGGTGTGCATCGACTACATGCCCCAGGCCAAACATGCAAAGACCTGCAGAGGCAGAGACGTACAATAGGAGAAGGAGGAGAAACAGCTTCACTTGCCTGTTAAAAAACAGGACATTTGCAGAGCCCTCCCTTTCATACAGCGATACACTGGTCTTTACTGTAGTTTAACTGAGGTGAGCTGAAGCCAGCCTGTGTTTTAATATGAACCTGTGGGCAGCTACTTTAACCGCTGTTTTCCCTCCTCTTCACAGGGTTATTCACAGCTCACTCCCCTGTCAGCAATCACCGCGCTGGTTTCTACGTGTATTAGTGATATGAGATGTTAATTTTTCAGCAGCAGCAGGAGAAGCCCGCTAATGCATCGCCAGAGGGACGGGGCAGTCGGCAGAGAGACAGATGATGTGTGATCCCAGCGGCTGGGTGAATCTGTATGCATAACACAACATGCTGCCGCTTTGGACTCGGGCTTTCAGAGTGTGCTTGGCATTTCTCCTCCTCGTCCGCCTCCCCCTCACCCGCCTCTCCCTCTCCCTCATCTCTGGACATAATAGAGAGTTAGCCCAGAGCACCTGCTGCCTGCTGAAAAAGCACAGCTGCCTTAAGACTCATCGAAGATACAACAAATCAACCTCAACCTGCCGTAACAGCCGACCACCCTGGGCTCGCCACGAGTATGCAGAGCCCGTTATTCAGTGCATGTTGTTGACAGCTGTAATGATGCAATGTGTTTACTGTACAGTGTGTGTGCACGCTAGGACACTTTACATGTGTTTAACAGTAAAAGCAATGAATTGTAATTACTTTGGCATCTGTGACAGACTGTTCTTTGGTACATGTTTTCAGCCTATAACCAGAGGTGGGTAGAGTAGCCAAATATTGTACTCAAGTAAGAGTACTGATACTTTAGAACAATATTACTCAAGTAAAAGTAAAAAGTAGTCATCCAAGAACATGAACGTAATCAATCAATCAAAAATAATAATCTGCAAATTCATGTATTTTAAACGATACCCCTTTAACTAAAACAAAAATAAATTAAATCTTTACAAACATAACATAAATCAAGGCACAAGAAACACAAATATATTCTATATATATATATATATATATATATATATATATATATATATATATATATATATATATATATATATATGTAATTATGTACTCAGAGGTGGGTAGAGTAGCCAAATATTGTACTCAAGTAAGAGTATTGTTGCTTTAAAACAATATAACTCAAGTAAAAGTAAAAAGTATTTTGCATTAAAACTACTCTGAAAACTACAATTTATCCAAAAAGTTACTCAAGTAAATGTAACTGAGTAAATGTAACTAGTTACTACCCACCTCTGCCTATAACATCATTTCAGGTCAGACTTTTTTGTGTCACATAAGTACATAAGCTCATATTTGAATGCAAACCACCAAATATTGATATTAGCCTAAAACCATTACACACTGAGCCATTGATTCAATTTTAAAATATTTAAAAACTCAGTAAATTATCTCATACATCTTATTTTTCATGTAAAATTATCTGTAAGTGACGAGGGGTGGGAATCACCAGGGGCCCGCGATGCAATATCATCATGTTACATAAGTTTCGATGCAATATTGTTGTGATTTTAAACGTGTTGCGATATGCTGAGTATTGTAATAAAATATATTGCGATATATTGCAGTTTATTACCCATTTTTCAGCTGAAAATGATGCCCCCAAAGGAAAAAATGTGTCCACATCAACAGCTTTATCTAATAAGAAGTTTTTATAAATATATGTTTGGTATTTTGATTATCTGCTTGCAAGAAGGCCCTCACAAGGCACTGGCTGCACATTAGAGGAGATATTGAAAATGATATTCATGTTATAGAAAAGATTACTTTTTCTCTTCATCTTCAAAAAATGTGTTCATTAAATTCTCGTTAAAATACATAAGACCTGGGGCGCCAGTAGCGGAGTGGATAGTGCCGGCACCCCATACACAAAGGCGATTCATCACCGCCGCAGCGGTCGCAGGCTCAACTCCGGCTTGCGACCCTCTCTGCATGTCATCCCCCCACTCTCTCTCTCTCTCTCTCCCCCATTTCACCCTGTCTGTCCATTAAAGGCAAAAAGCCCTGAAAAAATAATCTTTGAAAATACGTAAGACCCTTACGACCTGATTTTGTGGAGGTATTTATTCCCTCTTCAGGTCTCATTGACATGTGGCACTTATATGTGCACTTAATCTCTCCCAAAATATTCTTAAATTGTGAAAACATTTTCAAAGCATTAAAAATTACTTTGTTTATCATAATTTATGTTTTGCTTTGTAAAGTGCTGCAAAAAAAGATGAAGTTTTTAGTTTGCTCATCTTACTTTAGTCGTTTTTATCACAGCAAAATGTATGAGGTAAATTAAAAAAAGCAGCTGATTATATCATTCTAGCAGGCAACCAAACATTTAAGTTATATTTGTAATATTAATAATTTAGACAAAAAAAAGTCGATACTTGGTGTCTTTGTAATGATATGACATTGCAACACAAAAAACATTTTGATACGATGCTGCATCGATTTTTCCCCTCACCTTATCAGTGACTACGTTTGCTAAAGGACTAACTACCAACCACTACATGTTATACTGCATTGCAGTGTCTTTATGGGATGTGTTCAGGCCCAGTATTAAGTTGCGCACATCAAGCAGAAGAAAACAGACTTCAAGTCAAAGAATACACTTTGGGTCCTGTTTAAGTGCGTATAGCGTAACAGCATGTCTACACAGGGGGCGTTTTCAGTCCATCTGCTCACGCTACACCTCCTGCGCAGATGGTAAACGATGCATATACAGTAAGATTTACTGGATGGTGTTAGAATCTGAGAATCCATTTAGTGTGAAACCTTTTTATGAATAGAGTTTAAACAGATGCGAATGGATTCATTATGTCAGCTGTACTGTATGATATGTTGCACCTGTGCAGAACTTTCACTAAACTCTCGGTGTAGAGTAGCAGAGGTAACAGCAGCACCCACTGTTGTAGGAAAACAGGAAAGGAAAGTGCAGGTACTTTCTATGTTCCAGTTTTAACAAAACATCAGGTGTGTGTATAAACCCACCGTCCACACTGTCCACGTGCACAGCATATGCTTCTCTAGGTTATGTATGGTTATGTTTTATTACAGAATAAAATGAAACTTTCATTTGCTTCAAGTTAAAATAATCAGAAGTGTTTTATTTCAACAATCAAAGAAATTTTGTGTGATTCTAAAATCGGTTAGTTGGAGTAAGATTTCACACAGTGCTCCAACTCGAACAGCTCCTTCCACCTCTGCCTGCACTCTCGAATGCAAAAAGACTTTGCGAGCAAAATGTGAAAGAGAGGGAGAGGAATTTTCGGAGGTTACTTTTCTGAAGCGGTAGAGCTGAGACCAAAGTGAAAGATGGAACGAAATCAGAGGGGGATTACAAAGTGAAAAACATATTCACTGAATAAATAGGATCAGAGCCGGGTGAGAATAAAGAGAATGTCTTGCTCTCTTTCTCTCTCAGTCTGTTTCTCTCCTTCTTTCCGTCTCTCTCTCCCTCCTTTCTGTGAGTGTGTGTGCGTGCCGCTTGGGGAATGCAGCCTATATAGTGTATCAAACTGACATCAGAGAGCTGGTGCACCACACATGCAGATGGCGGGGAGGAGAGACACAAAAGCAGAGCTTCACAGGGGAGCGACAGTCAGTAGTGTTACAGTGCAGATTGACTGACAGTTACAGTCGATTGTTATGGGAGTGTCTCTCACAGGCGGGGGAAAGTGATGCTTTATGGTGGAAATCCAGATGTGAGCGTGAGGCAACACAGGCTCCTTGTTGTTTACACATTAATAATTCACTTAAGTCATTAGAATATTGTCAGCTGGGCTGCTGTGTAAAGAACGCCACAAACAAAAGCAAACATTAGCAGTCAAACAGCGCTGAGGGGTATTTTTACACTCACCTTGTGTGGCGATGAAGTGATTTGATCGCTGGTAACCCTGTGTGACAGAGAGAGAGAGAGATAGTGGAGGGAGGAAAGAAAAAGAGATGGGAGAGGAGAGTTAATAATTACAAGAGCATATGATGAAGTGAGACTCAGGGACCTCTAACTTTCATTTCACCCCTCCCATCCATTCTCTTCCTCCATTTTCAGCATCAAGTCATCTCTTATTCATCTCAGAGCTGGGTTTGATGTCAGCGCGCTGCTAAATTTCTGCTCTGCTTTTGACTGAAGATATTTCAGCGGCCGTGAAAACTAATCTGCGCCATGCCATCGGTTGATGACGCTCTGCTTAAAATACATTAGCGCGTTTGACCGGCCAGATTCTTTGCACTGTTCAGGCTCTAAGTTTGGGTGGGGGGATCACAGCTGAATTATAATGCAGAGAGAAATGACATTAATTCAAGTTTTTCTCTGTCTGTCTGTGAGCCAGGTCATTACATGCAGAGTGAGGGCGCTGCGTTTCAAAAGCAGCCCTGCGTGCGGTGCTTTGCATGCAGCCAGGGCTGCTGATCAAAAGGTAGATTGACAAGTGAGGGATCCTCAGCTCTGGGAGTAATTCTAACTTAGTGACACTGACTGATCTGGCTGTCTCCTCTCTGCTCAGCTTGGCATTAGCACAGTTATGATACAGTGTGCACGGTCTGGAAGGCTATTAGTGGCGTCCTGGCCCTCCACCAGGCAAAACCCCGTGTGTTGAATGCAAAGCAGCCGATCATGACAGATCCCAAGAATCAAGATTAGTGCGCCCTCTCATAACTCATGAGTAAAGCGATTCCAACTGTTGTATGGAGTAAACATTTGTACAAACACTGTACAGATGTCCCAACACACACGACAACTCCCCATCCCCCAGCACACACACTGATATACACATACGCACTGTTCAGCCAGGCAGGCACACAAATTACATTCCATAACTGTCATGCCACAGAGGGAAGTTGAGATGGATGGCCATTGCTATGAAAGAGTGCAGCGACCCTCATTCCCATGAGCCTCCGTTGCTGAGTTTCCCTGGGCCGACCAGTTTCCTGTCTGTCACCTTGGCAACCGCATTTCCCAACAGCAGGCAGGCAGAAAAACATCAAGCAATGTGAATTCAGAATGGATAAGGCAAAAATAAAACATGCAGAGTCATTTGAGACGTGGAGAACTTATCAATACTACCAAAAAGACAGAAAAACAACTTTCAATTTGTTTTGCTTTGACAAATTTGTCTCACTCTCACTGCAACCTGGGACAAATCAGTGAAATTTTGACCTTGGTGTATGCAAGTGGATGAAAATCAGTGCTCATATTTATCATGCATCTCATAATCACTTGTAGGAAAACTGCTGAAACTTTAAATGTTAATAGAAACCATCCTCCCAGAGAGAACTGGAGGACATTAAAAGGAGGTCTGAGGCTGGCTCTGCTGAGAATAAATGACCAGGATCAGGGTTTTGCAACACCTAGGGCTCTTTCTTTTTTGTCAAACACTGGGATCCACAAATTCAAATGACCTACAGCCTGCATTTTAAAATCAGCTGCATGGGAAGTGAAACAAGAGAAAGAGTATCACCGCTTTCGGGTGCACAAAGAGCTGTTTAAGCACAAGTTAAGGCTAAAAATATACAGTGCTTAGTCAAATCTGACAACAGTTTCAAACTGCACAAATGATAGTTGATGTGTTTATCTGAGAAAACTACCCACCATAGTATTTTAGAGTCTGAGGGTCCAAATTATCCCTGTTGTAGCTTCATTTCCTTGTTGCCGAAATTTGCAAGAACTCGTTTCCTGTAGAGTTAATGTGTGGGTGGAGGAATTACCATCACAAGCAATCAAGCAATGGCTGCCACAAACTGTTTTGATCCACTCAGTATCTTTCATGACGCATTTTGTTTGTTTTTTTTGGACTACCGGTAAGACTTTTACATTTGCAGTGTTCACGACTGATAGAACATGTGTACATGTGTTCCATAGGTGTCACCTGTTGGCTTTTGTGTTTGGGGTAAACAGGGAGTCACAGATCTGTATGCTGCTGGGGTTTAAAGTGCTCCAAAAAACTTATATCTTTCTAACTTGACCAAGCTTTCTAGTTTGCTGACTGCAAGGTAATCTCTGTAAACAAGTGGGCTTTCTGCATATGTATGCAAAATCTGTAGGCAACAGTACAATATTTTGGTATTGGAAGTGATCTAGTTTCAGTTTGTAGTCTGAGTAGTATTGATCAATCATGTTTGAGCAGGTTTTGGCGAAACACACTGGCTGAAATACAATCTCAGAAGCCATCAGCTACTGTCTGACAACCAACTTTTCTGCATTCATATGCAGATATCTGTTTATAAAAATTAGCCAAAATGTTGTCTGGACCTGTCTCAGGTTGCTAACCAAACTGTGAACAATAAAATAAGCAGCATAAAGAAGAGGTAGCCTGGGCCTGGATCTCAGTTTGCAACTCCCAGGGTTCCCATTGATTTTTACCAATGAATCTATAGTGTTTCCATAATATTTTGCCCCATTTCCATGACTGAATAGTTTAAAATGTAAAAGCCTATATCGGGATTCAGCCGTACATTATTAAAAAGGCACTACCCAGGCATTTGCAGACAAGCAAACTGCTCGCCTTTGATGACTTGACTCGCTCATAAGACATCCCGGCTGCCAACTAGCTGCTCACTACCAATAGACCAAACCAGCACCCCTTTTTTGGAGGTATGGAAACAACAGATCCTATAGTTTTCAATGCTATCTGTGTGTTTGGATTAATAATAATTTTGACACTGGTGTGCATTTATTTCTTGTTTCACAAACTTTTATGTTATGCAAATGTCTAATAATTGTTTCGCAACCTTGCCTGAAACTTAGCGTAAGCTATACCTTCATAAATTATGGTTGATCATTGTCATATCTCTTCAGGCTTGCCCTGTTCATATGGATGAATAAGCCAACACAGTGGCCTGATATTGCTTATCCTCAATCAAGTAAGTATACTTGATTGAATCACAAGGTATCATTAGTGTTTACAGCGTCTGTAAATAATCAACCTGTTCATTGCCAACTGTTAGTTGGAGACGACAGTCTGATGCTGCTCTACTCTATGATTGTCCTGCAGCAGCCTCCAACTCAAGCTAGCTTTAGCTATCCATCTGTTGTAACTGTCACCAGCATCATTCAGTGATCTACCACATTGACAGTGAATATTCACATGTCATATGTGCCTGAAATCTCAGTGATAAAGCCTTGGTAAACCCATACATAATAGCTGTGGGGTATTTCCTGTTTCTCTCCTTTCAACAGTCACACAGTGCAGGGCTAGATTTTAATTAGTATCTCTAGGAATATAAACAATGCATATTCAAATCTTTTCCAAAACATTCTGTTAATTAAACAGTTTCCAGCCCTGGGAAAGACTTCAGAGTTGTCATGACTGTGGGAACGCTGTAGAGTGGATCCCCTGAAATACTGGCCAATGCCCCCACAAGCTTTTTAGTTGTCAGACGATAGCGGATGAATTCTGAGACTGGCTGGAAGGTAACGTGCTATCTAACCTACTACCTGGCAATTGACGATCTGTAAAACTTGCTAACTCAAAGTAACAAGCTACATAACATGTTAACCACCAGTTGGTAATCCTTCTAATTTGTTAATTAGCAGTTAAGCTACCGTTGCTGGTTTTTGCGGCCGGCTAGTGCTACGATGTCACCAGCTAGCTAGCATGTTATTGGTTATCTTGTCAGCCACAATACCTTCCCAAATAGCCCTGAAATTAGTCACCATGTCACCAAACATCCAAGTAAAAGAATGTTTCTGTTCCACTTCATGGTTTGACCGGACAATAACCCTTCTCTGAGATGCTTGATGAATATGGGCCCCGAGAAAAAGTCTATAGGTGTCTCTAAAATGATTCCCACTCTTGTCTGCACTGTGATTGCATCTGTTTTTCCCCAGTTCACTGTCACTGAATATGTTTCAAATGCTTGCTGAGTCATGGTAACAATAAACTCGGGCTTAGATCCGAGTTGCTTGATGTGACCTAGTCTCCTCTCCTCTGTGGTGTACTATCAGGCCTTTTATAAGACAGCCTGATGTTAAGCAAGAACCCCAGGTGAGCGTCTCTCTATGAAAGAGGACACTGCTGCACTCAGTTTGGAAAGAATTTGACTCAGGGGAAAAGTGATGGCGGACAGGCTCAGCAGCTCAGAGCAGAAAAGGGAAGGAAGATCTGCTGCTGGAGGGAAGCCATGGAGGGCTGGCAGGGACAGCGAGAGGGGGCAGCATGAAAAGGGAGAGGAGATGGAAGAAAGGAGAAGCAAGATACTTACTTCCCTGTTTATCCGAATCTAAGAGATGCCAAAAGGTTGAAAACGGGGGGCGGAAAACAGAGAGAAAGAGAGAGAGAGAGAGAGAGAGAGAGAGAGAGAGAGAGAGAAAGTAGGAGGAAAAAAGAGCTAGTTATTGTGATTAAAGACCAGGAAAAGAGGGTAATGAAATGGTTAGAGAGCAGCTTGCCTTCAGGACCTGTGGAGAGAATAATGATCAAAAGCCTCAAATTCCCATGTTTCCTCGCAAAAGGCCACTTTTGCTTTTTAGAAACCAGTCTGTCTTTTCTATTAATGGCCTCTAATCCTACTCACCTTTAGCATGCTACACCTTTATTTCCATAGATTTAAGTAAAGACTTTTTAATCCGGAGCCAGTGATGACACAGAGTTGTCCTTGGTGTTAATAACACAGATGATACTTTCGCAAGTTCTGTAATGAAAGAGGGCATGGTAGGGATAATGTCTCATAGGGCTGGGTACCAGAACTTGATACCTTTAAGGTATCGACTGAAACAGTAGCGGACGGCCTTTCGGGAGCATAGAGGGTCGTTTTGGCCGGCCATTAACGATCAGCTTGACCAGGAACCAGGAATCAGGGTATCTACAGGTATCGGACACTTAAGCTGTCGTCTCATATGAACTCCAGACGATGTCCAGAGAATCAGATGCACACATTGTCCGGAGTTTCCCTTTCGCACATGTAGCACACAACAGCAGATTGTCCGTGTCAAAAGCGTTCTCACCACTAGGTGGTCCATTTTGTTTAGGAGAACATGACATGGTTCGTAATGTGGTCTCTTGCCATTCCTTCAGATCTCATCATCTCTCCAGTTAGACATTCTTGTTGCTATATTTGCGTAAATAACCCTTCGTCGTCACCTGTGGATGGTTGTTTTCTTCCAGTTTCCTGCGAGCCATGTGACAGAAACGTCATCTGTTCACCTGCTAGCTCGCTGTCAATTCTCCAGACAATGGCCTACTCTATTCACACATATGCTCAGTCGAACATTAAATGGCCTTTCTACTGAGCAGCTGGCAGGATAAAGTCAGTTTAATGTCTGATCCAACTGATTTGGACATTTGCATTCTCACACACAGCTCCTTCGGGTAATGTCTAGACATTTTCAGGCCTGCAGTTCATGTTTGACTTTACCTTTCAAGATCATTTTTAATTAAATTTATGACTGATTTTTGGACATCTTATTCTTATTCAAGCAGGCTAGTATAAAGGCAAGTAGGAATACAGTTATTAGAGTGAGTCAGGTTAATCTACACTTTGCCAACAGGTAGGTGCAACTATAAGCTAGAAAGACAGTTTTAAGTTCAGCGGTGGTCATAGATTTGTAAATTTGGACTTTCACACAGAACAACTTGACTCTTTCTGACAAAAAGAAATTAAAAGATGAATAAATTGAATTGGATAAAACGTTCTTGCAATCTTGACCTCACATATTCAAATTTAAAACTATCTAATGACTTTAAAGGCCTGTTATCTAGAAAATAGACATTTTAACACTTATTAACCTGCAGACACTCTGAGGAATAAGTCGATGGACCTTTTCAGAATCCATGCATGAGTCGCAGTGCTCACACACTCACGCCAGAGCACCTGTTTGGAAGCCAAACTTCACAATCTGCTGGACATGATTGGTTGATAGCGACACACATAGCAACTGTCTACCTGCTTCTCTACTGATAACAGAATCTGCTCATTGAAATGGACGGTCAGAAGAAAAGGAAAGGTGGGGCAGAGAGAGGGGGAGAATAAAAACAGAGAAAGGCCCTGGCATCAGACGCAGCTAAATGCTGCAAAATAAGCAACATGTTTGCCAGTAAGGGGATCAGATCAGTCAGAAACACAAGCTAAAACACACAAACACAGCCATACACACATGCCATGGCCTACCTAAGTGATAGCCCAATTACTCACTGGTTACTCGGGTAGTTTATTGTTAACCGTTAGTTTGTTTAAAAATGCGTGTTTTTCATCACATCTGACCTCAGCATTGCTGCAGCATTCAGAGATCTCAGAATAAACTTATTGATTACAATGTATTAATCACCATGGGACAGAAACTACCAGTTTAAGAGAAGGTTAAGTTGCATGAAACTGGAATTTTTCGAGGGTGACATGGGAAAATAAACTTGGTTATCCAGCCATCTCCAGATGACACACAGACATGCAAAAATATATAAAAAGCTCTTGGATTGGAAGTTCTTGGATTTGTCTGCTCAGCCATTACCTCCCATGCTCAAGCTCACGCTTTTATCTTATTCCAAACTCATTACTGCTGCTGATTCCAAAACAAAAGTGTGAAAAGCATTCCTTCCTGAGCACCAGAGCAAGACAACACTACCTGAGGGGGCGTTAACAACACTGATTTCAGAGCCTGTCAAGAAGCGAGTGTGATGATGATGGTGTCACTTTTGTGTTACACCTGTCAGCAACAGACGGCAACAAAGAGAACATCAAAAGATCTGACACAAAAGTGTCACGTCTTGCAACCAACGCCCAAGAAAAGATTATGTAAACCTGCATGTGAATGAGAGGAGAGAGTGCCGGAACTTTTTTGGTTTAACCTTTAAAAAAAAGCAATGTTCCATTTATTCCAACCTTGGCGTCTTCCATGAATCATTTGGAATCATTTCGCTGCAGCGTTGTGAGCCAGGGGTCTTGGCATGACATGCGGGCGGTGCTGTAGACAGCACAGTTAATGATACAAAGGTCCTTGGAGCGTTCGTCCTAATGGAGCCCTCACGGAGCACTAAAGGGGATAAAGTGGCCACGCACAGCCCTGTGAGCTTTGACGTTCCGCTTTAAGCAATGCCACCCACACACGCTGAGTCAGGCACCCGCTACTGATCGGCCCTCTCTGTCCATTTTACATTTCCTTTTGTTCGGCAAACAACAGTAGAAACAAAGGACGTAATACAGCATGCAGAGACCATAACAACTCAGGTTAAACCCTGCAATGAGTGCTTCAGCAGGCAGTGCCAAAAAATGGAGGAAAGACTGTTGAGAGCTTTTCACAGTCACCCTCAAGTGACCCCTCCATTATGAGCGAGCAGCAGATCTCAGACGCTGGCCTGTGCTGGAAGAAAAAGTAACTGTCCTTCAGATAGTTTTGGTCCATCTGATGCAAAGCGGCAGAGATAGGATCTGGCAGGAGTGCATACTGCTGCTGGGACTGGAGAGGCTCCCTGAGATACTCACTCAAGCTGAACTGTAGGTGAGATCAAAATATCTGAAAGTAGATGAAAGGATCAGCTGTGTTATATTGAGTCCAATTGCAGGGCAATGTCGCCTTACAAAAGCATTTGGGTGAGTCATGATGCCCGCTGCTCCGAGCTTATGGGCTCTTGTAGGATCTCCGAGTTGCTGCGATAAAATCTCACCTCAAAGCCTGCATGTAGTAGCACACCTAGATATAACACTATAGTTTGTGGGTGTAGTTACTAAATGACAGTTCAGTCTGAGTAACAGAGAGCTCACACAACCTCAGGCAATATGTGGAGATGTCCTCTGGTCAGGCACTCGGTCAACCACAGCAATAGAAGCTGACTAGTACGAGCTCTTAGCGCGGAGCTGTGGGATCAGCAAAGCCAGAGATGAGAGAGTAGGAGGTGAAGGAGGAGGACAAACAAGACTGAAGGTGACTTACGTCTATGTAGTTGGCATTGACATAATCAGAGCTGGGGTCCGCGAGCAGAGAGTGCAGCTTGACTCGATGGCGATCATCTGAAACACACAAAAAAGGAGGTTCACTGATTACGTGATGACACTACACCCATCCACTCTGTCAGTTTATATATTGACTTCTATGGACACAAATGCAGATGTCAGGTGTTCTATCATAACAAATTCAAATAAAGTGAAGGTTAGGGTGTAACTCTGCTGATTCATTTTTCGTAAAAATCAACATTCCTCATTAACTAACAGATAATTTGTGCTGACTGTGCTGACACTAAGTAGAGTGCAGATCTCCATCAGGTGACCAAGCGGCAGTTCAGGATCAAGCCCACTCAAGACGATCAGCACGTTTAAGAAGCGTCCAAGAAATACACGCCTCGTCTATTTTTGAATAGGGATGCACTGAAATGAAAATTTGTGGCCGAAGCCGAAGCCAAATAATATTAAACGCTTGGCCGAATACCGAATGCCGTTTTTTAGTTTTTCATTAGTTTTTGCAGATGAACCCCCTCCAGATTAGTGTTGTCACGGTACCAAAATTGGGACCCACGGTACGATACCAGTGAAAGTATCACGGTTCTGAGTAGTATCAGGATACCACAGCGAAAATGAGGCAGATGTGCCTTTTGTCATTTATAAAAAGATAAATCACTTTTCTATAATACATCAATGATATTTCAATGGAATAAATTACTTATTGACTTATTCATACTTCAAAAACAGCATCAATCAGTGATTAACAAAGGGGGGATCAAAATAAAATAAATAAATGAAATAAAAATCAACCAGCCACCCTCCTCCCCTGACAAGTCCCTTCATAAGTAAAGAACAGTCCCTAAAGTGCGGTGAGGTTTGTGGGCCGTTACCTGCCACAAAGAGAAATGTGAACAGCTCATTTCTCCTCTGATAGGCCACATACTGTGTGCCGCCATGGCTCGGCTGTTCAGGTACTTTTGGGCAGTCATGACAACAAGTTATTCACCTGGAGCCGGACTTCTCTGTCGCCGGTAAGCCGTTATCATGCGCCGCCGCCGTATTTGACAGGAATACGTATTCCTGTCCGTGTCTGTGACCCCCGTTCAACCCACAACCGGCGGGATTCGCCGTTTCGTTTCTGCTACTGGTTGAAATCTGTACTCACACAGCGTGCTGAATGATTTATTTTGCCCGCACAAAACTATTTTTAGTCGCAAATGCGAGTGCGGTGACAGACGGAGTAAAATATCGCCACACTGCCGACATTTTACTCCGTCCGTGACCGCACGCTGTTTGATTGTGTCATCAAAACACGCCGCTATTATTCGGCCTTGCTTTTCACTTATTCCACCGAATACTGAATGTGTGGTTTTTTGCAATATTCGGCCGAATATATTCGGTTACCGAATATTCGGTGCATCCCTATTTTTGAATGAGCTGAGGGGTTCTCAAGTTCTCTTACTAACACTGTATTTGAAATATAGATACACTATAATTATGAGGATGAATGTATTAGTAATGACAAAATTATAGCCAGACATCTTTGATCCATGTCATTCAGAATTACACTTTGAACAGTATTAACTTTACCTGTAGGCCACAGAGCAACAGAGAAGATAATACAATTAAAACAGACAAAAATAGAAACCATTTAATGGCCTCTTTACAGGCAGGAACAAAAATATCAAGGGTTTTGGCCAAATCAAAAAGATCTGTAAGTCCACAAAATCAGGCAGGTAAAGCGCTTCACTTCCAAGACGCTCCTTGTGTGGTATGACCCCTTGCAGCAAACAGAACAAAACTGGGTTGTAACCATGGCAGTGGGTACCTGGAGCAGATGCGCCCATTGAACTTGTCCTTCCCAGCTTCCTTACAGTTAAAATAATAACAAGGGAAAACAGAAATAAGAATTTACTCATCTCATAATGTGCCTGACCAGATGCTCTGGTTCAAAATAAAACCAAACTTTTATATGGATGTCAGTTTTTGAGACATGACAAAAGCCAAAATGTTTCCTGCAGACGGTAAGACTTGTTGTTTTCAGCTGAGCCGGCCCCTACCTTGTGGCCCCTAGCGTCCATTTTAAAAGGAGTGAGGAGTAAGCAGTGAATCACGGCACAAAGCAGTCAATAAAACAGGCTTTTCAACAATTGTGAGTCACTACAGCTATCAGGGGTCCCTAAGCGTACAGTCAAACACGTGCACACAAAACATGAGGCTGACTGGTCCAGTAGTTTGTGAGATTAGCTGTGGACAGATGATACGTACATGTAAACACACAAACGCGCACACACACGACCATTGACATGATCCTCATCCAGGCCTGGCTGAGATAAAAATGACATAATTGAGAGTTGGGAATTTGATGACATCAGATTAGAGAGCTACATTTGTCCCCTTCTGCCGTCTGTGGTCACCATACAGTGTTTAAATGTAGTCAAATTCACTGTATAGTTGTTTTCACTTACATATATTTCGGTTTCTGTTGTCAGACCACTGAACATGTGTGAAACAATTATTTCATGGCAGCCTATAAACACTGCTGCTGCACTGTGGTCATCAAATAATTATCTTATAATCACAACGCCAGTAGCTCTGCTATGTGTTCTGCTTTACTGGCCCTCAAACTGAGTGATTACAGATAAAGTCAGAGATGACAGAAAGTTCTTTTCAACTTCACTGGCGCGCAGTTTTAGTCTGGACTGAGAGCTGGAATGGAGAGAAAAAGATGCATTTACAAATGTAACCGACTTCATTTGGACGTACTCTCGGTCTGCTGTATCTGTGACGCAACCTTCATTGCCTTTTAAAAGCTGCAATCACACCTTAAAAAACTCATGATAGAAAAAATAACCATAATAACTGTGTTATTTCTTTCTACAATGATGGTAAGAGAACACAACAGTGCACTGAAGATATTGAGTGTACTTGCTATCAAGTCCAGCATTTCAAAACCTCTATTAAAGCCACTACTGAACAATCAATCTTAAATAATCCAACATTACAACATAAGTTGTTTTCTTCTCACATTAACAGCGGTTCAGGTGGGAGTAAAAATAATCATTGGTTCTAGACTTGCAACACACAGTGGTGCTGTCGTTAAATGTTAATGTACTTTACAGTGTATGCGTGAAAAGCTATAAAAGTTAAGGTGTGCTGTAACCTACAGTAAAATGAGACCGAAACCGAGCCAAGTAACAACAGCATCAGTGTTTCTCTCTTGTAACCCTGCAGTACTTACGGCTGAGCAGACTATCGTGCCTTCCTTTGGTCTTGTCCTTCTTTTTCGTGACGTCCCAGCCATCAAAAAAACTCTGCAATGTAAAGTCAGAGATCACACGTTACGTTTATTAAAAAACATATTGCAACAAACAGGGGCGATGTCTTTGAGGCCCTTGATGCGTCTTGAAACCCAGAGTAGAAATGACTTTGGTAATGCGCTCCAAAGTGCTACCCTAAGGTTGTCTGAGAAACTTCACTATTATAGCATCTTGCCAAGTCATCAACAGACATCTGCCACAACATAGCGGGGAGAGACCGAGGCTGAGAGATGACACGCAGCACTGAGAGATGGCTGCGGCCTTGAGAAGAAGGAGGCAGCCCACTGCAGTCATTCTCATTCTGCGCACAGTATGGGGCTCGCTGCTTGAAGAAGCTATTGCTCCATAATACCTCAGTGTTAAACTGCTAAATTTGGGACAGCTGTTTATGACACCCATCTACTAAATCTGCTGGTGCAGCGAGATGAGGCATTGAATCTAAATCAATACTGTAAGTGATAAAAGAGCGGGTGGGGGTAGAACTCCCCCCCAAAATATGAGAGTGGATGGGCCTGGCTTGAGTCTTGTCATATTCTGCAACATTTTAAATCACAGCCTGATCTCCCTGCTGTATCGGTAGGCACATCCAGGCTCTCGTACTCTCATCTGCAGCCAACTGATCCCCCCTGGGTGAAGGTGGGACCACCTGAGAACCCGGCAAAGACGCACACAGCAAGCTGATCAGGGGATTACAGCTGCCACTGGATCCTGCACAGGTAATGCCTGATCTAAGCCTGCTTAACAAACCTGTCTCAGTCCAGCACCCTGTGTGTTTGGAACCTCAACAAGAATTTGTTCACCTTCATGAAACTTTACTTTAATTAGCTACTACTAGCTTGTATGTTAAAGTCAACATGCTAAACACTTAAAGGGAAAACTTGGATGTTATGACGTTGGGTTCTATGTGGTGCTGCAGCAAACCATTCTTAGCCACTTAAAGAAATCAGTCTAAGTGGACGCTATACTGAGAATATTTCCACCATTCTACCTTACCATCAGACAGCCCTTTCCTTTGACACTACATTTTCTCAACCACAGAACTTCCTATGCATAAGTGAAAATGTGCCGTGCATGTATTATGCCACAGATCAGTTGCCTGGGTCAGACTTTCAGCGGTTTATAGAGGAGACAACACATACAAGGAAATAAAAAAGACTGATTATGAAAGGGACTATGAAATGCAGTTCACTCTAGAGTCAAGAGGATACGCTAAGGAGCCGGAGTATACAGAAGAACTCTTGCAGAGGCAGACTGAATGGGCTGAAAGAGAGAGATATGTAGGAGTACTGAAGTTTTACAGTTGAGAAATGTAGTGCCAAAGGAAAGGGCTATCTGATGGCAAGGTGTAGCAGTGAAAATATTCTCAATATAGCATCCACTTAGACTCATCTTTTAGAAAAAATTTTTTTAGGTGGCTAAAATATGTTTTGCTACCAACCTCGATCCACAAAAGTAAATTCCTTAGGTTCAGTTGTTGTACACTATTCTGCTTCTCCAAACTGGAAGATTGCCGACTGACATCTACTGTAATAAATAACACACTGACTATGAATAAGTACCTCGTACAACCCCACTTAAAAAAAATCCAAACTACCCCGTAAAACCTTAAAATTTGGATACAAATTCCAAAGTGTTACTCTGACTGTGGCCTGGCAACTTAAGCAAACAACCCCACATCTCTTATTGATTTTCACCGAAATCATGAAACATTGCCAAATACTTATTGGTTCATGGAAGTCTGCAACATCATCTTTTTCCATCCAAGCCTGCCAGGTTTGTGAAGATTCTCAGTTATCCAGGTCATGCTAATCTTAAGTGCTATATCGTAGGCAACTGGACTTTAGTTCTATGGAACTGAAGAAGCCTCTTGGATGAGAGGTGAAACGTCTTCAAGAAACTCAAGCAAGTCCATCTGCCCTCGATATAGCAGTGAAGACAAACCCACCATCTTAAAACTAAGAAATCACAGAAATTTTAGATCTTGTATATAAAACCATAATTGAAAGTGTTTTAACTTTTCATCTTTGTGCCTGGTACGGTCACCTTAGCTGCAGATCTAGGAACAGTCTGTCTAGGATCGTAACAACTGCCAGCAAAATTGTTGGTAAACCTCCAAGGACCTTATCTCAACTCTTTACAGAGAGGACCAGGAAGAAAGCGTGGAGTATCTTAAAGGATAACTCCCATCCTCTCTTCTGTCAGTTTGAGCCTCTAAGCTCAGGGAGGCGATACAGAGTCCCTCTGGCAACTAAAAACGTGCTTAAGAAGTCTTTTATTCCAAGTACCATCGCTATTCTTAATTCAACATAGTGAATGAAAACTGTTGAAGCCACAGAAATGAACTGTTTTAATATGTTGTAATGGTGCTTTGTCTGTGCTATTGTGCTCTATGTTTTATGTTTTTTGTGTTTTTATGTTTGGTGAGCCAAAGACAGATTTCCACCTGGTAGACAATAAAGTTATATTCTATTCTATCTCGAATGTGAAATAACCAAAACTTCCTCAACTTTGCATGCTCATGTTGGACCTCATTAGTTATAGTATGAAGCTGACTGAGAAAAGAGATTTTCAGGTTCTTTAAGCATTTAAAACACCAACGTATCCACAATGGTTCCAACATCTTACGAAAATGCACATACAAGAGTTCATACCTAACAAATTAGCATCCCATGAACGGCATTGTTACATTACATACTTACGTGAGTTACATGATTGATGTTAAGTTACATACTAAACGTAAAGTTATGTACATAATGTAAATGTAAATATTTTAGGTTTAGAAAAATGACTTTGTTTAGGTTTGGTTAGGTTAGATTAAGGAAAAGAAACCTGGTGATGACATACTTTCAATGGGGTTTGCTTCTGGCACCACTTGGTCAACAGAGCAACATGTCCTCATACAAGGGTTCATATGATGTCTAACACGAATGTCATTGTCATGTTACATACTGAAAATAAAGCTGCGTTAAGTTCTTCAGAAAAGAAACCTGGTGATGACATACTTAAAAATAACTCAAAAGTTTACTTGGTTTCACTCTGGGCATGAACACCGATTTCCTGGGAGAAAGTCCTGTAGTTGTTTGACCCATCCACCACCCTAACCTACCTCTCAAACTTTCGCTCTTTATACCACTTTCTTATTTACTCCCAGCAGCGAATTGGTCACGGGATCGCAGCCTTACCAATTATGTGGGGTACATACAAATTCTGGTGCATTATTTTTCGTAGATGTGCGTATGAAACAGTGCATGAGAACAGCATGAAAACACGAATCACATAGCAATATTAGGCATCAACACTAGTAACCAGGCCGCTTTATAAGGTAGTTATTGTGCATTTCAAATGGTATTTTGTAACGTGCAGTGTGTACTTTCTGTTTTTATAATGTAACCTGGTCACTGTACAAGGTAGCTACATGCTAGACACAAAGATTTACTATAAAAATAAAAATAATAAATACTTGAAATAAAAAATAAAAAATACTCGAGCACAGCTGTTATTCTGTAAAATGTTCCGCTCATCATGTATTTTGCTCACAGTCCAATAAATCTGCATGAATACACTTTTAAGACAGAACAAGCTAAAACATTAAACACAAAATCTAAGAATTCCTTATAAAAATGTTGGAAAGACAAATGTTGACAGAAATAAGCTGTCAGATTTAATTTCAATGATCAAAATCAATTTTGTCACTGGCCTCAGAAATCCATTATGAGCTGGGCGTTACATCACCGTGTTGCAGGGTTGAGGGGGAGCTTTAGTTCCAGGTGGAAACAAAATAGCGTAGATTCACCCATAGGAGGGCTGCATCAGTCATGGAGGATGACTTGCTCTCTGTCAGTGTGTTTAGTCACTGGCTCTGGTTCCAGATGTTGGCTTCCAAACACATACAGTATCCTACGCTCACTGAGGGCCTGACTCATTCACAACCCCCCACAATGCCTTGCAACACGTCTGATCAATGGCACCAGCACGACCATGTGGGAAATAAGGGTTATGAAGTCTGACAGCAGTGTGCACGCTGATCCCCTTCATCTTGTTTATTTCTCCAGGCGATGGGGAGCCAGAATAAGGAGTGAAAAAGCGACCCATATATTGATTTTGGTGGGGGGAAATTTGTTGGCCCCTCAGGGTTCTTAATGAATCTAAAAAGTGCATCTGGCTTCCTTGAGGTGGATGCGCAAAAAAAAAAAGACTCATCACCACTGGTTGATGCAGAGGACATCATATTAAAGTAGAAAAAAAATGCTGAAAGGACTAACTGGTACTAAGTCCACACAGCACCAGGAAGCTGCATTCTTTCTGTAATGCAGATGAAGTAAAATGCCATTTTACTGCTCGCTCATGAATATTAAACGCTCCATTTAAGCCTGTTCAAAGTAGACAGTAGTTGTCTGCGGTAACACAGAGATAAGCTCTAAGTACTCTAACTGCAAATAAAATAAAAAATATCAGGAATTTTTTAATGATGCCATCTGTAATATTGTTTTCACTCCTTTCTCTTTCCCAGCTGGAGAAACGGGTGGTCTAGGTGTGTGAGAAATAAAATCTCACAGGTTTGAGCCCCTTAGCTCTCATGTGTCTGACTGTTCTTCAGCAGTTCTACTCACTTGCTATATAATGCTTTAAAAATCCAAAGACTTACTCACTTCCATTGATCTTTCCATGGGTTTGGAGATGAGTTCCTGGAACATTTTAGCGCTGCTCAGGTGGTGAAACTGAATGTGAGTATCGCCAGAGTTCTTTTAAGTGTTGCCACCAGTGCTGCTGATGGTTACTGGCCAAGCAAATGTTTGGTATGCTGCTTTTAGGCATCAACAATCTTAAAGTCCAGTTACACTTCTTCGGCGTATAAATATGTCTCTCATCGTATCGATGCCACTTCTTTTATTATAGTCTGACTCACATCTGGCAGCAGGGATTTACTCCCACTCAGTCAAAGCTTTAGCGAGGTCCAACACTAATGTTTGGTGCCAAGGCCTGGTCCACAGTCGGCATTGCAGTTCATCTCAAAGGTGTTGGATGGGGTCGCGATCTGCAGCCTGTTGCAAGTCTGACTGTAAGCTTGAGTGAAGTAAACACTAACTGCTACGTTGCAACTAGTTATTTTCCCTCTAAAATTGCCACTTAGTTCTGTTGTTAATCTGTATTTAATGTATTTAATTAATTCTACAACTTAATTAAGTCAGTTCTAATCAAAGCATCGTCGCAGATTTACCCAGTGGATTATTCAGGTACTCAGGGGAAGAAAGGCTTTTTTCTTTCTTTCTGTCTTTCTTATACACCATATAGCACATGAATGCAAAGAACAAAACAGCTCACTTAATTGGTTTAACATCAAGTACCCTTTTAACACACATCAAGTCAAAAACAAAGTTTTAAATTAAGCACAATTCCTCAAGAATTTATAGCACACCTGATTTTCAGATCTTCATCCAACCAAACAGCAATTCTTGATCAAAATAAATCGAAGTCTAAATGACCTTAAATTATATATCTATTCATCCTGTGCTTTCACACATTTAATTACAAGAAAACACAGTATTGCATTCAGCCTTGTGCTTTATTTTTCAACTGACACTGAAATGCTTAAAAGCAACATTTAAGTTTACACCAAAGTTTGATGAGTGTGCTACACGCTCTTAAACTTCACCTTCTTCTTTTACATGTGCGTCTCATCACCTTGGCTTCTGCTGACTATTGACAGAAATGAAAACTGTTCATTTAAAAAGTAGTATAGTAAGCAACCGCATGTAAACTAGCTCTGATATGATATGACATTTGTATTCAGGCTGCTCTAACGCTGATCGTATGTATGACTTCGAATAGTAATGCACCGCAGTTCCTATATAACCCACATTAATCAAGAGGGCTGCGATGACATGACGAATGTTCTGACGAGAGTAAGTAGTAGAGAAGGAAATAGTACAAAGAGCGTAAGGAGGCAGGTTGGGGTGGTGAATGGGTTAAACAAACACTGGACTTTCCCCCAGGAGATCCGTGTTCATGTCGCCTGTGAAACTAGGTGACCTTGAGTTATTTTAAGGTACGTCATCGCCATGTTTTCCGTTATTATTATATCTAAAATAGAGTGATATAATCTGTGCTCCCCAGGTAAACACTCCTCTGGCTCCTCTATCATTTGTCTCTGTTGTGTCTTCACTCCATGTTCTAACTAACCTGCACAGTCAAGCCATTTTTATAACAAGGCATTGTCATATTGAAACAGGAGAGGGTCTCCCGTAGATTGTTGCCACTAAGTTGAAAGCAGACTTTACATCATACAATATGTCGTAGCATGGTTTCCCATAATTGGAGCTTAATTGGAGCTACAGGACGTGACCTAAACCAGTTACAGTGTATATTTCTTTCTCCTCCTTTCCTTTTCTCCTTCTTACCTCATATTCTTGTTTGAAGCCGTATCCCTCAGCTGTCTTCATCTGGTTGATGTGCTGCAGGAGGTCAGCCACCCTTACAGCAGGGTGGAGCTGACCCGTGTGATACGGCGAGCTCTTCCTCCGACAGTGGCGGTGGGGCGAGCCTCCCAGTAAGCTGCTGGACTCGTTGACTGAGCTTCTCTGTTCATCTGGGAACATCAACACATACAGTTCAAGGCACAGCGCTGACATTGTGCACTCTGCGACACGGACTCTGTTCTTTTTTATTAATGTAAACTCTGCTGAAAAGTCTAGGGGGCAGCTCAAGGAAAAAAAAAACAAAAAACTCAGCGTTTCTGCAGAGACGTGAGAGCTGACTGGCACTGCAGAATATTCAAACAGACCAGAGACTTGCAGGAGATTTCTCTGTTGAGAGCACCTTATGGTCTGGCAGAACAGATTGGATACATGCTTGGAAGTAAACATGGCTGAAGGTCAGGAAGGAGGGGAGCTTCATCTCTCTAGACACTTTCTCAAGAGTACCCATATGTTCCTAGCTGTCTTACTTCGAGCATTGCAGCCGTGGGCATCCATGAAGGAGTGGGCCATCCTCTCATCTTGCTGGAGAGTGCTCTGCTCTGTCATGCTGCAGTCTAAAGAGCTCAGCTTCCGACTCTTCTCTTGCCTGTAGGACATGGCTGCCTTGTTTATGGCCACCTTCTTCCTACTGTAGAGATGCAGAGAGAGGCAGGAGGACAGACAGAGAGACAGAGAGGGGCAGGGAGAAATAACAGACAGAGGACAGCAGAGAAGGGGCAGAATGAGAGATAGACAGGCAAAGAGATAAGGAAGAAAGGAAAGGAGGGCGGGTGAGGAGATGAGAAATTGGACTGAGGGGGAAATATAAGGGCTACGAGATTGAAACTGGACGAGGGGGAAAGTGTGATTTGGTGATAGCAAAAGAGTGTCGGGGGTGGCGGTGGGGTTGCGGTGGAGGTGGTGGGGCGAAAGGAGGTGAAGGAGGAAGGAGGAGGGGGGTCGATACTGGAGGATGGGGTGGAGAAAGCAATGCTCATTTCCACTCTAGTAATCCTGGGGCTACGAAGGGCAAGCAAGGGGAAGATGGCGTCAGGGTGGGAGATGGAGAAAGGAGTAACTTACGGGTAGTAAGGGTAAGAATAGAAGTCCCTTCTGATTAGCATGAAGGAGGAGGAAAGGAGAGAGACAGAGAGTGAGGAGAAAAAAAAGAGAGGTGACCATGGTTTATCAAAGATGGGCATCAGAAAGATAAATGAAGATGCTCAGTGCGTTGGAATGTTCCTAGCAAGCAATCATGACGCAGGATCAAAGCATAAAGACGGACGAGAGAGCCTGCTGCACTCCAACAATGTGACTCTGGACCAATGAAAATGTTGCTGTCTTTAGGATGCTTCCTCTACCTGCAGTTTAGTTCCTAATTATTTCTCATGCAAACATCACATAACAACCATTAATGGTTTAAATTGAAAAACACACTTGTACCATCAAATGCTCAAGCACGGATAATTAGATTTTTTAGTGACTGAAAACACAGAACAGTGTGCACAAATTTTTAATTATGTGTCAATATGTATTTATTTTGAAAAAACATTTAAACCCACTTGCATTTTCTTTTCAGTTAAGCCACTCAAAGGTTCAGTGAGTCACATTCAGGGGGATTTAGCGGTATATCACAATGAGGATTACAAATTACAACCAGCTAAAGTGTTTCCTGGTTAGAATTCCTTCTGTGTTTGTTGTTCAGGAGGTTTTTTTGTCCTTTCTGGGCCACTGTAGCAACATGGAGGTAATCATGACAGTCTCCATAAACAAGGAGCAACTCCCTTTGTAAATATAAGCGGGTCATCATGAGGTAACTGTAAGAGCCATTTCTAGCAAGTCCTAGTTTCCTATTATTTTCTGAGTCACTTTAACGCACCACCTGACCTGGCATCTTGGGAACTTTAATCAAAGGCAGGTGTCAAGCGAGTGTGGAACGTGGAAGACGCCACAGGGTTATAGTCTTTAACCGCCGTGTGTTTGTTTCATCTTGGTGTTAATTGTTTGATGAAGTCGTTTGTTTGGAGGATTTTTGTTTGCAGTTTTTTGAACGCGACATTCAAGACAATCAGGTCATAGCGTCATCCTGCGATATTCTGCAAATCGGTCAACTCTTAAACCGACCGAAGCACCTGGATCATCAAACAGTGAGGTTATCATATCTCCTGTTTGAACTTATTTGGAAGCTGCAATGGTAACAGTAACACAATGAGTCATATTTTCAGGGGATTGTACACTGAAGAAAAAACACTTACTATATTCTATATCTGCCAGTATATCCCTCCTAATCCTACACACTGAACCTTTAAATATGAAATATAAAAGTCACCCATTAGTAAGCAGTGTACCTTTGTGTCCTTTTTGTGCCAAAGACTAGAAAAATGTATCTCAACACAAAATGAAGGAATTTCAAATTGGTATAGAAAATGAAGGGGTGGATATGTGTATATAAAACCAATCCTTAATGTCCAGTCTTGTGTGAGCCTGCGTCAAAAAGATTCTCGCTCCTCGACTTGCAGAAAGCAACAAAGTTTAAAGTTGGTCCAGAGCCGAATCTCAGCGAGCAGCATGCCCTTTTTTTATTTCTTCTTTTCCATTGCCTGCATTTCACCAGCACCCTACTGAATTATGCTGCAGGGGATCTCTAATTTTCCCAAGATTACAGAAGCAAAATATATTTACTTAGACAGTCTGACTGTATATTAGTGACAATATCTGGTGGCTAAATATAAGCATGTCTGCTCCTGTTTTCCCCATGTGGCTGTCTAGTTCCTATTGTGCTGGGGAGATTGGCCCACTGAATCTTATCAGTCACTGCCTTCTTCCAGACATCCCATTCACTCTACCTCTATTCTCTGTGAGAAAATTCCGCAGGGCGGAGAAGTTCTCCTTTCCAAAAAAAGCAAAAACAACCTTCCTAACCAATTACTAGCCCATCCACTGGCACCTCACAGCTGCTCGCTTCATGTAATTGAGTGGGCAATGGAATAACATGCCCCTTGATGAAATATTTCACACTCAGATGAGTGTTCCACCATTGCCCAGCGAGCGAAGGAAGAATACACTGCAGGTGCGATCGACGACAGAGGTAATTTGCAGGTGGAAAGCAGCCAACAATTCCAGTGTGAGCAGGCTGCATTTGAATGTGCCCAGCCAGCACGCAGACCTTGAAATTAAAAGATGAGATGAAACACAAAAGCTTGGCTGAGGCAGCGGTGGGAGAGTTTAGGATTAATGCTCTACCATTCCGCTAACTCTGGTTGTAATTCACTCTCATTGCCAAATGCTTTCCTCAATAGACCCTAGCTGCCAAGTGGGATAGAGATAAATTTACTCCTTTGGAAAGGCTACACAGGAACAATAAGACTTAAGACCCTGAAATGTTTGACTGTGGAAAGGTCTCATTCATCTGACATCAACTGACCGGCAGACACACAAACGTTTTCACAGCCACTCACCCCTTCTTGACGATGATGACGATGGCCCCCAGGAGCAGAATAAGGACAACCAGACCACCAGCGCAGGCCCCAAGGATCAGACCCATGTCCTCAGCGTGCTGGGACACCTCCAGAGCCCGCTTAGAGTCCTTACAGGCAGCTGCACAGTGTGACAGAGAGGTGAGGAAGACAGTCATCCACATCTTGCAAAGACAGCCACTGTGAATGGTTCAATTCTAATTGCAAAAACAAGATGCTACTTGTAGCGGCTTGATGTCAGTAAATCATTGTCACAGCATAATTACCAACAAACACAACTGTTTCAGCAAAGATTGGCAGCCTCTGCTGGTGTCGATATTGAGGGTCTGCTTTGGTGGGAAGAATCTGCTGGATTTCTTCATTGATTAATGGCACAAGACAAGAGAAGTGTTGTTCTTTTACCACAGACAGAGCCGAAGTGGTGAATTCATCCAAGTGACAAAAACAACAACATATTTTCTGACTTAGCTTCAGTGGAGGTTTCTATATGCAAATTGTTTTGGCTTTATTTGACCATTTTTGAGAATATATGTAAATGGAGTTTCACAAATGCGTGGAGGTGAATGAACAGTGGAGTTTGCAGCACTGACAAATGACAGTGATGATTTAAAAACATTCACCAGCCAAGTGTCTGTTTAGTAACAGCGTCCTGTCTAACCTGTATAATTTACAAACCTCCCTGTGAAGTGTTTTCATTGCAACTACGTTCTACTAGAATTGTTTTGCATTTCCATTTTTGTATTAGGGCAGTGACAGAGATGAATCTTACAGCCTGGGTATGCTGTATCTGTACTGGTGTCAGTAGGGGGCTTAAGATTGCCAGGGGGCCAGGCCCTTTAAGCAAGACAGTTTGCCTCCCTGTATAAAATGTATATACACTGAAATAACCTTAATTATGGCAGTGCAGCAGTGCCCTGCAGTTTTACATTTAGTAGCATCTGCATGGCTCGATGATACAAAAAGAAGTGAGCATGATTTTCCCCTTGTGCAATTACAGTGAACTGCCCCTTTAAGTTTCAACAGTTTCTGTGTGAAAATGATTCTTAGAAACTTTATGGCTGTGTCTAACACCGCTCTGTAGACTTCACACCTTTATGATTCATCATCACTGACAGGTGTATTCAGCATGATCATTTTCACATCTTTACACTGCTCTGCGTGGTATTACAGGAAAATAGTACATGCCAAGGACACAGTTTCTTATTTTGTCGGTGAAGATTCTCAGTCATCCAGGTCATGGTGATCATAAGCGCTATATCGTAGGCAACTGGACTTGCTTGTGTTTATTGAAGACGTTTCGCCTCTCAGCCAAGAAGCTTCTTCAGTTCTAAATGACTGGTACAGAGTTGCAGGCTTTAAACCCTGTGTGGGTGTGAACCCCTGCAGAGTGGTTCGGGTCACATGTGAGCTCTTAGTTTCTATTTTGTTCCACTGAGGGCATTTTTGAGAGCACAGGAAAACATTTCACACTCTGTAGAGACAGCCTACATATTGTGCATTGAACCTGTAGTATGGGCAGGGTTTAAAGGGATAGTGCACCCAAAAATGAAAATTCAGCCATTATCTACTCACCCATATGCCGAGGGAGGCTCAGGTGAAGTTTTAGAGTCCTCACATCCCTTGAGGAGATCCAAGGGGAGAGGAGGTAGCAACACAACTCCACCTAATGGAGGCTGATGGCGCCCCAGATTCAAACGTCCAAAAACACATAATTGAAACCACAAAATATCTCCATACTGCTCGTCCGTAGTGATCCAAGTGTCCTGAAGCTCTGACATAAAAAGTTGTTACTCACATGTGCGCACTTGCGTGTGAGACCAGCGAAAACACGTGAACACACATGAAGGCGGTGCCCATGTCTCACGGTCTCTTGCAAGCGCGCACAGAGAGGACACTTGGATCACTACGAACAAGCAGTATGGAGATATTTGATGGTTTCAATTATGTGTTTTTGGACGTTTGAATCTGGGGCACCGTCAGCCTCCATTAGGTGGAGTTGTGCTGCTACCCACTCTCCCCTGGTATCTCCGCAAGGTATGAGAAGACTCTAAAACTTCACCTGAGCCTCCCTCGGCATATGGGTGAGTAGATAATGGATGAATTTTCATTTTTGGGTGAACTATCCCTTTAAAGGGCCAGTGTGTAAAATGGGTTGAAAACAGTGACATCAGTGGTCAAATTCTAGATTGCAGGGCTCACTCGACAAAAAGCCTTGCGCACAAGTTTTTCAGGAGTAGGTCTATCTAGCGATGAGGTGAATATTTATTTAGAAATCTAAACCATGTTACGACATTTTAATGAATCCCTCACGAGCAGGAGACCTGAGGAGCTTTCGGGAAAAAGACCAGTTTATTTGAGCACTCCAAAAACTCCGGTAACACTCCAGGGGGTAAAAGACTCCGTCCCAAACTCTGACTCTTCTAGCGTAACACACACACTTCATACACACATACTCGTTTACCATACCGAGTGGGGACCCCCTCCCCTCTCTGCTCCACCAACCTCCAGCCCGCACACTGACTGACAGCGTAGCCTGTAAACAGAGCTCAGCTGTTTATTTAGCCTAGCAATATCTCCGGACTATAGTAGCTGCAATGGACGACTTTGAACGCGATTTTGAAGAGTTTCTTGTAGCGGACACAGACCCAGAGCCATACCTGTTTGAGCCGGAGCACACAGATGAGGAACTCCATGTGTTGGATGCTGAGCGGGTGAGAAGAGAGGCTGAATGCACAGAATGGGATTCGGTGCTACTGCTACCATTGTTGGGGAGATATATCATCAGGAGGAAAAGCGCCGCAGAGAGTGCATCACAAGGAGTGAAGTTGCGTCTTCTTTTCCACGCAGATGACGGTTCGGGTTCATTCTCTCCTGTTGCGTGGTAAGTGTGGTGCATTCGCAAACTTTATAACTAAAAAACTTTTCACTACTCTCTATCGACGAACTACTAACACTCTCTGCTGTTTCCTCCTCCTTCTTCCTTCCTTCCACTCTCTTCGTTGGTTCATTTATACATGCGAAACGCGTTCTCTGGCTGGCTGGATTGTCCGCACGGTCTGCCTTACATACATGGCGGCGCAAGATGGCGACCTCTCTAAAGCAAGGCCCTTGCTATATATATATATATATATATATATATATATATATATATATATACATATATATATATATAAAAGCATAATTATAAGGCTACGAAAACCAAACGAATTTTATTTTATAGCAATTATACACTTATATAAACATATTAATGGGGAGAATATTCAGATTCAGATTCAGATTGACAATAAACCATGCCAAATATTACACACTGGCCCTTTAACGTTACGTTTAACTTCAAAGACTGCAGCTCAGTTCAAGGCTTATTTATATAAGACACAACCAGTGATGGACACACAAAGGTTGGTGGTGTTGCACAGTCTCCTACAGTAATCCTGGCATGGTTACTGTAGTGCACTCTGTGGTTTTAAATCCACCAGGGTGATTCACACAAGCCGGGGAGGGAGCGAGATGTGATAGAGGTCAACACACATCCAGTCGGCACACTCACAGGTGAGACAACAGGCAGCAAGCTAGTGTATTACTTATTATTAGACAGTATCAGAGAGGGCTTGGATGCTATTTCAGTTCACTGATATCAGCAACAAAGGAGAGCTAAACATGTTCGGCCTGGGAGAAACAACGCTCTGGTTATCTTATAGGACTGATGCATGCTCTCATTCAGGCAGCTATTTCCCTCCGACCCATATGTCACAGTCTCAGTGCATTTCTGTCTGCATTCCCATCTCAGCTCGCCAAGAGCATGAAATCCCCCTTTCCATGAATCATCTGCGCTCCCTGTTGTGTCGTATCCAAAGGTGAAAAATCGCTATGAATTGAAGGAGTGTTATTACACTTCTGGCAGTATGCTCTTCATTAACAAGCCATCTCACTGATGAGAAAACAAATAGGGTGGGGAATAAAACAAAATGCAGAGAGGTGGAAATCATTTAAGGGTTTCAGGCATGTCTTGGCAAGTTGCGCAGCAAAACCGGGTTGGACAACATCCCTGTGTTTTAACAAAGCATTGATGCTTCACAGGGGGGAGGTATTGCTTTTTGTCTGTGACTGAAAAGAGAAAAAAAACAGCCTTTACAGTGAAGCAGAATGCTGAGTTTGGCTTGATAAGCCGTGGATTGGTGGTGACTATAGCTCCTGGCAGACAATGCAGCCCGACAGACTTTCCATGATTACACAAATCATGCTGGGTGACTCATTCTACTTTTAGGGCCATATTTAGAAATTGGCTATCACGATAAATTTCATAGCACCAAAAGAAATCGAACAGTGGCCGTGCACGGAAATCCACAGGGATAACATTACACAGCACATTACAAAGGAATGTTCTTTGTAATGTGTTTTATGGTGATCTGATGGAGGCCATAAGCCGAAATGCACTGGTATGACAATGAAATTGTTCTTCATATAGCAAATGTTCCCGAAGTTTTGACCTCACCGGGGAATAAAAAGCAGCCAGGAATGGTTTTAACAGGATCTGTGCAGGAAATATTAATTTTCACTGACAGTAGCTTGACACAGAGTAAATAAAAACAGTACTTCTGTTATAAAGATAAAGTCAGAGCGGCAGAATAGTAAGCACGGCATAACTACGTTGTTAGACTGATGAAATTAGGGCTGAAATGTCCACCCAATCACCAGGAAAAATGTTGGCATTGTGCACTTCTGCAAACCACCCATATGTTGTATTTGTACTTTACTATGTAGCAGATATGTACTGAAACTGTACGTTTCAACAACACTGTAGTTAACTTGTGGTTAACCACGTGCTTTTGGGTTGAAACACCTAGTTTTGGGGGCACAATCCCAGCAGGAAACACAGTGATCTCTCAACCACTTTTCATGCCACTATCCCTCCAGGAAATGCATTGATGTCTTGGTAAAAAACAAACATTTTTCGTGCCACTGTCTTGGCAGAAAACACAGCGATGCCTTGGTAAAAAGCAACTGCTTTTTGTGCCACTATCTCAGCAGTAAATACTGCAGTGTCTTAGTAACAAAACAACAGCTTTTCATGCCACTGTCACCACAGGAAATGCAGCATTGTCTTGGTAAAAGAAGGAGAACAACTGCTTTTTGTGCCACTACACTGGCAGGAAATGCAGCAATGTACTGGTAAAAAAGCAATTGCTATTCATGCCACTATCCCAGCGGGAAATGCATTGATGTTTTGATAAAAAACAAATATTTTTTAATGCTACTATCCCAGCAGAAAATGCAGCAATGTCTTGATAAAAAGCAACTGCTTTTGTGCCCCTATCCCTGCAGCAAACATAGTGATGTCTTGGTAAGTAACACACACTTTTTGTGCCACTATCTCAGCAAGGAAATACAGCAATGTTTTGGTAAAAAACAACTCCTTTTATGCCACTATCATTGCAGGATATGCATCAATGTCTCAGTCAAAAACAACTGCTTTTTGTGCCACTTTCCCTGCAGCAAACGCAGTGATGTCTTAGTAAATAATGAAGACTTTGTGTGCCACTATCTCAGCAGGAAATAAAGAAATGTTTCAGTAAAAAAGCAACTGTTTTTTCATGCCACTATCACTGCGGAAATGCATCAATGTCTCAATAAAAATCAACTGCTTTTTGTGATACTATCCTGGCAAGAAATGCCACAATGTTTTGGAAAAAAACAACTGCTTTTCATGCCACTATACCAGCAGGAAATACAGTAATATCTCCCTAAAAAAACATCTGCTTTTTGTGCCACTATCCCTGCAGCAAACACAGTGATGTCTTGGTAATAACAAAGACTTTGTGTGCCACTATCTCAAATAACTGCTTTTCATGCCACTATCCCTGCAGGAAATGCATCAATGTCTCAATAAAAACACAACTGCTTTTTGTGACACTATTCTGGCAAGAAATGCCACGATGTTTTGGAAAAAATAACTGCTTTTCGTGCCACTATACTAGCAAAAAGAGCAGCGGTGTCTCGTAAGAAACAAATACTTTTCCTGCGACTATCCCGGCAGGAAAAGCAGCAATCTCTTGGTAAAAAACAACAGATTTTTGTGGCATTATCCCCAGTGATGCAGTGATAGGTTGCTTAAAGACACCCACATTTGCAAGGTAAAAAAAAGAGTCATGGGTCCCTAAACAACACCCATGTTTGGTGCATAAACAAACACAGCTAAAAACAACAGTTTTGTAGTTTTTTGTGGTTTCCAGAGATGAACAATGCAATTATTTTCTTCTGCCAACCAGGCTGGGAAATGTACATTATGTCAAATTCGTCAAAATCCAGGTAAACATGGCAGACGTGTTGACTTTGCATTAACGGCAAACAGCACCATGAAAAGGGGTCAGATCAGAAAACAATTCATCAAAATGTGACAAAATATGATTATTTTGTCACATGTCTGTATTTGAAACCCATGTATCTAATATAAGCTGATTTCAAATAAAGGTCTAGGCCACTTCATTCAGCTGTCACAAAGATTTTAAGCAAAATGTTCAAATGCTGCAGAGGCTAAATGTAAATGGGATGCTCTTCTAG
Source organism: Epinephelus lanceolatus (assembly GCF_041903045.1). Classification (NCBI taxonomy): domain Eukaryota; kingdom Metazoa; phylum Chordata; class Actinopteri; order Perciformes; family Serranidae; genus Epinephelus; species Epinephelus lanceolatus. Next base: position 8,148,562 of record NC_135749.1, on the reverse strand, counting down.
CAGCTGAGCTGACATGAATAAAAGCCTCCTCTTGTAGCAGAATGGTGAATCTTTCAAGACGATTTGATTCGTAATGAACATGTTCTCACTGTTCTTTAGTGTCAGCTACTGTTGGCCGTGTTTCATCTGAGGACAAAAAACAACAAAGAAAAGCGCTTGGGTGGCGTGGAGAGGAATTTTTAAAAAAAAAAAAAACACTCGCCCACGACTGCAGCGGCTTGGCCAGGTGCTCCGGTGAACACAGCTGGCAGCATCTGTGTGTGGGAAGCTGGAGAGAGGAAATGAAAAGCAGCCAGGACTGAGCTTAACGGGACCTTTGTGGCACCTCTTAGGGAACTGGAGTAACATCAGCATGTCCTCTGGGTCTGCCTGCCACAGTCGTATATGCACAAGTACAGTAAAAAATGGCTCCTATAAATATACCCGCAACCCACCTCCTCCACTTAGGTGACATGCCAGCAGACAATTGTAAGGCAGGATTCTTTGATGTCATCGCACTTCAGATAAGAAAGAGTTCAGGGAGAGGAATCCAATTTAACTGCCACCTTTCTCAAGAGCACTACAAACTTCAGACATAATTCAGTAGGGAGGAAGGGGGGGGAACAACTTCATTTCACCCTCTGTCTCTCTCCCTCTCCCCTATTGTTTGAACTGAGAGCCTTCTATCTGTGTCTGTCTCTCAAGCAAACACTCCTGGTCGCTTCCTCTCCCAGGGAGGAAAAAAAAAGGATACGTAGCTGCATTCTGGATTTCAAAGCCATCCGAGCCCAAGAGGGGTTTGCCAAAATGTCAGTGTCAGTGATTCAAGAGGAACAGAGAGAGAACATGGATGCATGTTTGCTTTCACCTTTCCTCCTGTGTCTCTGGTGAGGGGAGATTGGCAAGGGGGCTTCCTCCCTGCAGCACCCAAAACAACACTAAGTCTGTGTCAAATCCCCTAAGCGGCAGCCTGAGCCAGGATAACTGTTGAAGTCTCTGACATTGCACCTTTTACCACATTGTTGAAACCACTGGAACTGCAAAAATATCCTGTAGTGGTTATGATCACAGAGAGAATCACACTTTTACTTATTCAACATTATGTTAGCTGAGAAAAACAATCGGTGGCCTCTGTCTCACCCCAGCGCTGCTGCTAATGTGGTAGCATTTCAGAATATAGCTTCCTATAACCTGCTCCTTTTATATACCCTCATTACAATAGATAATGATAACATTTTCTGCAGCGGCTTAATTGCTGAGACATGGGGATACAACACTGCAAGACACAGTTTAACAAAGGAGTCCATGGGGCAACCAGATGAGCAATCAGACGTTAAACAAGTCCCCAATATAACCTCATCATTTTAACTAGTTATTATATTCATTATGATCCATTATAATCTTCCAATCCATGTCAGTGCAAATACAGCAGGATATATTGCAACCACAGAGTAGCTCTGCAAAACACAACTCTTACAGTTATAACAGAGTTAAGACGATAACTGGAAAGTTCAAATTCATTTCCACCTCCTAGTGAGTGGTTTAGATAAAAGGGTTCAACCAGGGACTTGTTAGAAACCTGTCTGATTGCTAATGCGTTTGCCCCAGGACCCAAGTTGTAAAGCTGTCATTAAGATCCCTGTGATCCCATATTTCAACAATGAAGCTGATGAGTGAAATATTAATATTTATCGACCTTTAAAGTTGCTGGGCTTTAATAAAGATGTCCGACACGCTAATTAAAGTTAAAGTTCCACTGATTGTCACACACCTGAGTGTGCGAAATTTGTTCTCTGCATTTGACCCATCCCCTGAGGGAGCGGTGAGCAGCAGCGGTGCCGCGCTCGGGAATCATGTGGTGATCTATAATAACTAGAATTACCGCCTTGTGGTTGTATGCATCCGCCAACCAGTCAGGTTGCAGTTTACATCCATGTCTGTCCAGACTCATATGTAGCCATGACAGCTGACAGTGCTTCACGTATGGATGCTGCTGCAAAGAAGCTACAATTTCTAAAACGTGGATGCTTCACACACATCTTCAACCTGGCTTCAATTGTGTCATAACTGGCGTGTGAATTATTGGGTTATAGCCACATTGACCTTTGACCTTTAACTACCAAAATCGAATCAATTCATCCTTGAGTCTAACTGGACATTTGTGCCAAATTTGAGGAAATTCCCTCAAGGCGTTCTTGACATATCTCATTCATTAGAATGGGACTGACAGACTGTTGCTGGCGCAGAGGCATAACAATGTCGTGATCACATGTTGTCTTCCACAGTACAGCTACACTACATGTGTCACACCGCCAGTATGTACATGCATGGTTCACAGTGAGTCCTGCATGTGAAACGAAGGCAAGAATTCAAATATGATGAATAGTTATTGCTGAAAAATAGCATCCATAATAGTATTAGAAACCTCAGGGCTAGCTAGCCACTGTTCTTTGTAACTCCATGTAATATCTCATTCCGCATTTCTTTAGTCGGCCTTTCCAAAGAAATTATTCCTGGGATTACCAAACATATAAGATGTTGGTATCCACTACAGCACTTTGTGATCTGTTACGTCATCATAACCTTTTAGCTCTGACATCTGCCGTCAAAAACTTCTATACTGTTTGGTCCTTTCTGTCCTGCTGTTACTGCAGTCATGTCTAAACTACAGCTGCTGCCACTCAGCACGCCTTATTCTGTCACCTGCAATAGATTGCTGCTGGAATGACGTTTTCTTGTAGGCTGACCATTAAGTTAACATTGCCTTGGTTCCCTCGACAACAAGCTAATGGGATCAGATTTTGGATTATTGCAGAACGTTTTTACTTATACATTTTGTTTTGCATGATAATCATCACAAATGAACACCACTTTTATGATTTGTGAAGCATTACTGCAATCACCAGAAGTAAAAAGCTAAGTTAGCACTAAGCTAAGGTTATAAATGAACTGCATTACGGCTGCATGACTTCACTGTTGCTATCCTATCCCAGCTGACATTGAGCGACAGGCAGGGTACACCCTGGACAGGCCACCAGACTATCACAGGGCTGACACATAGAGACAAACAACCATTCACACTCACATTTGCACCTACGGACAATTTAGAGTCACCAGTTAACCTGCATGTCTTTGGACTGTGGGAGGAAGCTGGAGCACCTGGAGGAAACCCACGCTGACATGGGGAGAACATGCAAACTCTGCACAGAAGGGCTCCCCCACCCTGGGTTCTAACCAGGAACCCTCTTGCTGTGAGGCGACAATGCTAACCACCACACCAAAAACAAACAAACATGGACTTCAAGACAAGGGAACTGGAAGTGCAACAATGCTAACTCATGTCAGTGTATTAGAACATATTCCCGCCACACTCCAGGAGCTTATGGGAAATGCTGTTTCTTAAAGGTCACTACAACCAAAAATAACTAGTTATTATTTTATTTTATTTTCAAGCTGATGTCTACATAAACCAGCTGTACAGCATTTTGCACGATTACAAATGCCAAATGTTATTTCAGAAGTTTGAATTAGAGTTTCTCTATAACTTTAACTTCCTTCCTACTACTTGCCATAAAGTCGAGGCTCCACCATCTTGTTTGGTGCTGTAAAACATCTCTCTGTGTTCTGTGAAGCCCCACAGTAATCCAAACAGGGAGCTTACAATGTAAAAGACACAAAGAAGAGCCAGCAGATAGCCGTCATGATCACCTTGTTTAAGGTATACTGAATCATAATTAATGTGATAATGATTTATTGACGTCAAGATGTTCACAAAGAACCTTCAAACTTGAAAAGGAAAGTTAAGCGTTACCTTTGCGTGCAATCCGAATGCAGTTTATCCTGGTCTCCTGTGAGTGAAAGAAAAGGCTGAATTAATTCATTTGGCTTGGTACCGCAAAGACAAAACGATTAACAAGGGGGGAAAAAACGACCACAGTGCAAGTTAATTATGAGTCAGTCTGTCGAAATCCTCAGCCTTGTGTACAACTTGCAACACAGACGGCTGTGTGTGTCAAAGTCACCCAGACCTTTGCTACGTGGAGGAAATAATTGAAATTTCCAAGTGGATGACATCTCCTTGTGATATGAGAGACCTCTGCTCCCCTCAACCATGCGAGGTCCCTCACCCGGGTGCACTGATTGGCTCCATCTACCCCTACAAACAGCCACCCCTGTCCTGGAGACAGAGGGGCATGTTACCAAATTAAGATTTAAGGAAGTTAAATCAGGCTTTATGGGCAATTATGCTAATCTTTGCTCTGAGATTGGAGTCAAAAACCTTTCACCTAAAACGGTTGCCAAATTAGCTTTTTTAATTGGAAATCTGTTTCAAGTGGATTCTCATCTCCTCTCATCTCTTACAGTGACAGATAAGTCATATATACTCCCACCCAGGGGTTATTAAAGCAGTGGCAGGTAGTATGTCATGTGTCATCATGTCCTCTGTCAAGGTGGGCTTTTGGACACCAGAGCTCATCAAAGTAGCAATTTAATAAGAAGAGGGATTTGAAGTATCGAATTCTCCCTATCCTTGGGGTGGATTTTGATAGCATTTCATCGAATCTTATTTCAGTATCGGCTCTGCTTATCAAATCTGAATTCTTCCTAATCCCTTACAGAATCCACTGAGGTTTGGCTTTCAACGTTTGTCGGTAAATAAAATTCTAATTAACAAAAATCAAAGATTCAGTGGAGATATGTGATCATGTTTTGCTGTCTGAAAGTACATAAAAACACCACATATTTGAGAGGAAGCCTAATTAATGTTCTCGATCTTATTCTGTAACCTTAAAATAAGATGTTATGAGTGCTCTGACCCAGCACATCTTATTTTTCACTTATTTACTGATTAACAACAAATAAGTTGATTAGCTTAAAACATCAATATGATACGCATGAGTGTGTAATGCAGCCAGTTAGGGGCTGCTAAACTGCCTGACACCACAGCGTTGACATACAGCATGATCACCTTATTATCATTTTTTACAATGGTAAACATGTTGACAAACTGATGTCCATTTACACATCCAGCAGACACGGAGCAAGATTAGCATTCATCTACAGTCCCATGTCTGGCCCTCTGACAAATGTAAGTCCAATATTCACTCTCCTTTTAGCTTTGTTTTGGTCTCCACCAACTCCTTAAAGATATATCTCTCTAGCTAATAAATGCTCATTTATGTTCACCAGCTAGTTGCTAACTTCCTGCTGTTTTGTGTTGAGTACGTAGTGGGCGATGAGTTACTAAGAACTTTTTCCACTGAAACCAGCTGCCTGGGTTGAAAAGAACAGTTCGACTGAACGTAAACAGAGCTTAAAGGGAAATTTCGGTTATTTCAACCTGTCTCCTGACAACCTGACTTTGAATTCAATGTAACATGTGATGAGTAACTGATAAACAAGCAGCCAGGTGATAATTGGTGGGGTGATACTTCTCTGTGGGTTTGTCACTGTGAGCGACATCTTTCAGCGCACCTTGAATACAGACATGGACTTGTAGAAACGACAGGCTTGCTAACAAAAGTCATTGTGGTGTTTTAGCGAGTAGCTTAGACACAGCGTTAACTTTACCTAGCTAGCTAACTGCTATCAGCTACATCTGTCATTTAAAAGCAGTCAAAGTGGTGATCAGCAAGTCTTACGTTTTTGTACATTACTTTTTGTTTATAAGAGAGAAATAATATTCAATAATAGATCTGTTAGTTTTGGGAATGTGGATGTTTTTTGCCAATCTGGAGCTGGATCAAAAACAGATCAGAACCTAACCCTACCCAACATGTCAGCATATCCAGTAACTTAACAACTGGAATGAGTGGCAGGTAATCCCAGATGATGAGTTCTGATAAACGTAGCAGACGGTTGAAAATGAAATGCTGGTATTTTCATTTTCAGTGTAACAGATAGCAGTGATCTAGATATCGACTCCTATGCAGGAAAAATACTTAGAAAGGTGTGTGTTGTTTCCTGCTTGTGTGTTTCAAAACAAAGTGGCAGCACCAATCATGCACCTTTCAAGCCCCACTGAAGGCATATCTACCAAAGCAATTACTGTTTCAATTCAATTGCAGCCCGTGGTCCATAGTAAGCCTCGTACATCTAATTTATCCTGGGTAATTGTCAAAATAATATTCCTTTTCTATCTCCCTGAGCAGTCCATCTCTCCTTAAACACAACTATAGCTCAGAAAATAGATTGGAGATGAAAATGTTTGCAGGACAAAAAACGAAAACAATCAACATGAATTATAATATTCAGTTTGTCCTGTCGGCTGATTTCTGACTCAGAGCTGCTGTGTCAACAGAGCTTTTAATTTGCTCTTGAGGGAGAATCAACACAAATGGTGGTCCATGAAAGCTCACTGCTGATTTCAGATCACAGGGGGGGAAGTTTTCAGTCAGACGCAGTGTGTCGGCCCTGAACAGCACCCAGAGGAAACGGGGTGTATCTCTGCTAGAGAATCAGATACTGATGTCTGGATGAGAGGCTGCAGCCAGGCAGGCGTACATAAGCTCCATATGGACCTAATGATTTAAACAGCATTTACTTCCATTGCTTCTGTGCACACCGGCCAGCACATCTCTTATTCGTGCTTCAGTCACTTTTTCAATTGCTCAAGGAGTTCTCTTTTAGATTGCTACAGGCCTGGGAGGCAGGGTTTGATTTTCCCCGAAAAAAAGATTCCTAAAGTTTTTAAAGAGTTTGAATACAAGGGAATCTGACAACTGCAAAGAAAATACAAGAGTACACATCCTGAATGTAATTATCTTCGAAAAGTTAAGATTCATTTGGCCACTTGGCTTGTGTGGTGTTTTTGAGGGGTTTGTATTAAGAGATGCACCATTAAGAAGTCTAGCTTCACCAGTGGGAAACAATCAACCCAAAGCCATTGTGAAAAATAATATAATAAAACACATCACCCCACTTGGAAATAAATAGAGCCTTGTTTATGCAAGGACTGCTTCCTCTCTCACTGCGCCTCCAGCAAACTGCCTCCTGCCTTCTGACTTCCTCGACACAAATCTAAATTGACTGTCAAGGTTGCTAGATCATAAAAGTGGCGTGTTTGAGCTCCAGAAACAAAAGCCTTGTCAAGCATCTGAACAATTCTTACCCCTCTGAAGTTGCTGGTGGCCTGGAAGTAGATGAGGTAGTTTTTGGTGGGGTCTAAAGGGCTGTTCCAGTAGCCGTTGTAGGTGTGGTTGTCGCCCACAGTGAATGGTGTGGCCTCGGGCAAACTGCTGGGAGCCAGCTCAGCTGTGTAGTAATGTGGCGCTCCTTTAGCCTGCGCCTCGCTGTGAGAGTTTGGTGTGGGGAAACAGTCGACGGTGCCCAGCTCCCTCCTCCTCACCTGGCGGGAGCCATCCTCTTCCACCACCACCACCTGGTAGGCACTGGAGGAGGACAGTGTGGAGCTTAGTACTTCAAAAGAGTGCAAAGTACTATTGAAGCAAAACAAACTACTGTACAGTCATGTCCTGTTTGTCTGATAGAAAAATCTCTATTGTTTATTGTATGGCCAGAAGCCATGCTGTAAACTGTGATGGATGTTTGCAACAGAGAGTTTGGGTAAAAAAATAACCTTGTGGCTTTGTTCTCTCTTTCAAAGAGGTTTGACTTGAGGTTTATTTACAACCTATCTGATTGTCTGACTGCTCCTGGTCGTGTCACCACATTTCCAGATCGAAGCAATCAACTCACTGGGTACAATATCAGATTAACAACAGGAGTGACGGCCAAAACAATGAAGCTAAGTTCCAAGTTACACAAAACCACAATGGTCCCTTTTTAATAGCCATTTAGCACTTGTAATGGTGCCCATTCTTTTGAAGGAAATAAACAGAGCAGTGTGCAAAATTATGCTTTGTATTTATAGAAGCAACAATTATTAGTATTCTTTCAAGAATAAATGAGACGTTGGAGAGGAAAACTAGTATAATCACAGTTGATACAGTGCTTCTACTGGATGAAAAATACTAAAGCAAAAACTAAAAGGAGAATAACTGTAACAAGAGAAACATGTACAGTAGAATATGCTTTATATTTCAACCTGTTCTCTTTCTCAGGTTGTCAAATACACTTTCTCATGCCTCCTCTTAGTCACACACAGGGCAACATTTACCGTCTGTATGTGACACACAGCTGAAACACAGTCTAACATGTGGTTAATGTTGTGGAACAGTTGAGGTTAGTTTTAGCAACAGTGTTATGGCTTTAAGTAGTCACGCTCCATACATAACTCAGGCTGTCCTCATGCACCGTCTGCATGCTTTCCTAAGAAAGTAATGCACCAAAATAATTATTAGTGTAAGTAGTAGTAGTAGAGTAAATAAGGAAGCCGTCCCAAGTTATTTCGTTAGGTGGCAGGTTGGGACGGTGGATGGTCACAAAACACAGGACTTTCCCCAGGACACCGGTGTTCAGAACTCTGAGTCATTTTAAGACCTCTCACCTCTCATCCGAGAGACCTCTTCAGCTCTGCCTCTTGGCAGGTGAAACGTCTTCAAGAGACTCAATCAAGTCCACATTTAGCACTTAAGATTACCAAGACCTGGATGACTGAGAATCTTCACCAACATATATTACTTTGTGTTAAGGACGCCATCCCATGTCACAAGCGTCATTTGTTGGGCGCAAATTTGCAGGATATGACACGAATCAGGATACATATCAGGATACACTGCGTCAAGCGAGTGACGTCACTGCGCTACAACCATAATTGCCGTAAATTTTGTAATGTTACGTTACAACAACAATGACTTTTGACACAAACTGCGGTCTCCTGGCTGAAAGTCCAGTTTTGTTTGACCGATACACCTTCCCTCTACGTGCCCTAAGCGGACTTTCTCGCTCTTTATTAGGGCTGCCCCTTGAAAGTTAGAGATTGAAATCGTGAGTCAGAGATCCCTCAGTCAGCTGAGATTGATCCAAGTTGAGCAATTGGTAAGTGTGTTGTCCAGTGTGCTTATGGGGACATTTTATTCCCCAGATTTTGCTGCAGAGTAAGCGCTCTTGACCATAAGTCGACAAGATAACATTATTGTTTCTCTTCCGCTTCTAAGTGGTGAATTTACAGCTCATACATACTTAATACAACACAGTGTCTGGCTTTCGTTTGATATCTAGGGTCGCCAAAAGAAGTTGTTGAACATTTCTGACCGGTCGTTAGCACAGTTAGCTTGACTAAATTACATGAGTGCCACTGTCACTGAACGTGACTGAACATCCAGCTGAGCCCTGTAAAAGCGTTAAAACTTATATGGAAAAAAAAGAAAGTCAAATATTCATATTAACTGGCTGAGTCTGATTCGACTGACATAATACTGGAATTAGCTGAAGGCCCGGTGCATCTCCTTAACACACTAAAGGCTATCTTTGGCATTGATATCACACGTTGAAGCTCATGAAAAAGTGTTGGTATTTGATACCCTGGAAATAACAACAGGCTGTATATACTATATGCAATCTTAATTGTTTTCTCTTTCAAACTAAAGCCCCCAAGTTGATTTTTATTTGTGTGTTTATTTTTATGTTCTGCCATCTGTACTGCAACACCAAACACTATGGTTTAAAAAAAAACAAAATAGCCTAGCCTCACCTGCCACACAACACATTCCTATTTGCATTATTATAACAAATATATTCTTCCACAAAAGACTGGAGTTTCTTTTTCAGCTTTTTCTCAAAGCCTGGTGCCTCCATTTTCCCAACCCTGATTGATTCCTGACTGAAATTGGAGTGTGGTGCTTATTACAGTGGCACAGCTGTCAACCGGTCAGCATGTGATTGGTTGACATGTGGTGTCATTCCATAACTGTCTGACATGGTGAGTCAGGTTTCAGGATGGAGAGGGAAATATCTGGGTATTTTTTAGGCTCAAGAAGTGCAAAAAGACACAGCTCAACCTATTGAGGAACAGATCCCTGTTAATCAATTTGAAACATTACATACATTCTGTACAAAACGCGAATCGAAAACCACTCTGGTTCTTAATACCTTGTAGTTAAAATGCTATCTGCTTTGCTGCAAGCCTGGAGAACTATTCTCTGGTGCTATAAGAGAGTTCTTTTTGACTGCAGCTATAAATATCACAGTGTGGAAGAGCACTGAATGAATGCTGGTGTAGGAGTGAACAGTGTATTAGTTGTACCTGACTGGAGCCCCTCTCGCCAGCGCAGGGCGAAGCAGCACAGTGATGGTGCTCTCCGACTCACTCAGAGGAGAGGGGATGTCTTCATAGTCAAACACCGGGGCTGAGAAGAGAAAACCACACAAGGCAGAGTCAAAAAAGTTGAAATGTTGTGGGAGAAAACACGAATCATTTAATTTTTGGATTCCTCAGAAAGATAAAAAATGTTTGGTTTAGATTTTGAGTTTAAAGACATGTTGCTGCACTTTTGCTTGGATATTCTCGTAATCTTTCCACCCCTACATGAAATAAAAGTGCGCTATCTTTATTCAGTACCCGCACACGTCCCCTGTGTACTGCAGTGTGTGGAGGCCTCCCACACAGTGCCATTGACTGATGATGACTAGAAACAGCAGCCAACTACAGAGAAAACAAGAGGCCCTTATAATATAATTAGGACAGATCTCAAAGCTGCACAACCTCAGCAAAGCTCTGGGGACAATGAGGTTGAGTGTTTCCATCTCTGTTTACTACAGGGAGTGAATTAACCGGAGTATGTAGTGAGGCAAATGGCTATCCTGGTACAACAGATAAGCTGAAACAAAAAGGCTGCAGAATGGAATTGGAAATGTTTCTGCTTCTGAGGCAGGGCATTAATGCTTGCTGAAAAATCTGCTTGTGTAACCTGTCATCCAAAAAACACACACTCACACCTGCACACAACAGCTGAGGTCTGCATTATACACAGTGGTGTCGAGGAGTGTTTGAGCCAGTGCATGTTAGGCGGTTAAATCCAGCATGAATTATGAAAAGACTAATAGTGCAACATTACACTTTCATGTTTGCTTCTAAAATCAGTGCAGGAGCTGGCTTCCCACCGGGCTTTTCTCGCAGCTCAGCCGGGGGAGAGCATGTGATACTGTAGGTTGAATTGTATACCTTGACAGCTGTGGGCCCACGTAGGCCACCTCCTGAACCAGATGGAACAGGTACAGATAATAAGAAGAGGTGGGAAAACAGGCTGCATTATTTACAGTGCGGGGTCGCAACAAACAGAAGAACTTGAGATTAATTTCTTCGGTAAAATCAATAGTGTTTAGATCAAGTGAGACCCTGAAGTGTCATTTTTATAGACCCAATCACAGTGTTTGTTCCCAATAACTTCTGGGTAGAAAATCCCTGCACACACGATTTAACGTTGCCGAGCAAACAGGGGCGAACAGCTGAGATATCAAGAGAAAATGTTTAAGTCTTGTTATGTACGTGGTGCCAGATAATAGTAAAGAGGTGAGAAAGGTTTGGGTTCTTCAGATTTCCATCTGCAAAGAGCTAACACAGGCAAAGAAAGCTACACATTCAGCATCCAAAATGGGAAAATATTTGAGAAAGACTGATGGCTAGCGTTAGACGAAAAGACGGGCCTAACATTGTCAGGAGTAGGGCTGCAATGATTAGTCGACTAATTGATGATTAATCAACTATCAAAATAATCTATGACTATTTTAGCAGTCTACTAATCAGTTTGAGTCATCTTTCATAGAAAAGTACTATAAAAGTACCCCAAAATACTCTTATTGAAGCTTCTCACGTTCAGATATTGGCAGCTTTACACACTCTCCCATGACGGTGAACTAAAACCCTCTGGCGTGAGTACGAAACAAGACATTAGATGACATAGTTTTTGGGTTTGGGAGAGACAGACTGACATTTAACAACATTTTAACACATTTTTCGATAAAACGATTAGTCAACTTATCGAAGAAATAATCGACAGATTAGTCGATAACGAAAATAATCGTTAGTTGCAGCCCTAGTCAGGAGTTGGAAAATCCTGGCAGCCTGGTCCTTGTGACCAACAAGTAGGCTTTATGTCTCATTTCATTTTCAGGAATCAAATACATAAACTTATTTAAGGTTGCTAGCCTTGCGATAGTTAGCTCACATTAGGCTACTTAAAGCTACTATCGAGCATTGAGGCTGGTGAGCAAATGCTCTGCTTTTAAGTAAATGGTAAAGTTAGTTAAAAGGGAGACACATACACTGTTGTCGAGTTGCTGATGAATTGTACAGCAGCTCAGTAAGTTACGTTAGCTGATGGTAATAACGGGATGAAACTGAGTTTAAAAATCATCTGCAGTATGTTAACAAACTCAGCTACAAGTCAGACGGACAGATATGTATCTATATATCTTTAAAAGCTACGGTTAGAGCTGAATATGAACAGTAACAGACAAGTTTGCCAGTTTCACATGTCTCTGCAATCCAGATCTATTACCTATTCTTTAATTAACCCTACTTATCTTGTAAAAGTCAACCAAGCTCCATATTTTGCATTAGCGATATCATCCATCAGCCCAGCGCAGCCACTTCTGTTGCACCTGTGCAGCTCAATGTGAGCAGTTGGAGGTTCAGTATCATGCTTCAATACACTACAACAATAGCTGCTGAGGGTGGAGGAGTCACTGGTGATTTGGTCACTTTCAGGTAGACAACTGGCATTTGATTTTAATTATGGTGAAACGTGAAATCAGTAAACTTACCCATACTTACGCAGGCTGCAGCAAAACACATATTTGCCACCTAAAAAAAGTATCAGTATCAGTTTAAGTGTACTCGAGATGTAGAGTATTCTCTCTGCTTTACCTCACACACTACCTGTTCGAGGCATGCAGGGGACCAGCAACTGCTTGCAAAGTAACATTTTTGTCAACATAGTCTGGTGACTTTGAGATAACAGCTTCAGTTCCCTTGACAGAAAGCGCTGTCTGACAGCAGGGTAAAGTGGTAAAAATACTCTCATTATAGCATAGGCTTAAAGTGATATTGATTTCTTTTAGGTGGGCCTTTTGTAGGTGGCTAAAAACTAAACACCTGAGACAGCGTTCGTGCAGTGGCGTTTTATTTTATGCACGTGACACAGTGGTTTTCTACCTGGAAGTTACTGCAAACAATGTTGTGATTCATTCATGATGGGATTTTTTCTGAAACTACTTTTGTGTTCCACTACAGTTAATGTTGCCTTACATCGCATTACAGGTCTTTACACACTGTGACGGACAAACAAATAACCAATACGCAAATGCAAATTACCTGCCTGCATCAAAACTATTCATATTAGCAGTGATGCAAATTTGCAACCACGTTCCATAAAATAATATTTACGTTCAGTGTGAAAGGACTCGTGACAAAATCCATAGTACTGGTGTGTAAATTAATCGCACGAAAAACAGTGCCCCTTGTGTGTGAAGGCCTTAAGTCTCACATTCCCTCACAATATTTTTTCCTTCCCCTCTGATCTAGCATCAATCCAGGGTCCACTCCAGTTATAGCAGTGAAGGGAAACACTGAGAGGACACAGAGAGGAGAGATGATGTGGCACTTTGCATGATGCATTTATTGCTCCACTTCAAACAGCAGAGCCTCAACAGCATGCAGCCACTTGCTGTGAGCACAGCAACTGCTCTGCCTGGCTGTGGCTGTGGATATGGTTCATGTCTGGGCTGCAGTCATGGTTAAATCTGTGATGCTATGGATACGGCTACAATAACTGTATTGCGACTGCTCCTCACTGCTCCTGTTAACATTAACCAAGAAAGCGTAGTTAAGCCACACAGGATTTGAACCCGCCGTGCTTGACAGTGTCACCAACAAACCACGGGAGTTCAGGAATACAACAGCTTCAGTAACACTCAGCCAGCACAACCATATCAATTCACCGCACACATACAACAACACACATATAGTGAGTGTTACAGCCATTACAAACTAATGTGTCAGGCATAATCATAACAGCTGAATCACAGCCATGGCTACAGCTGCAATTACAGTGAAGAATGTCACACTACTTAAGTATTAGCCTCTGAGACACAAAGGTTAAAAACCGTATGGCGAGTATATTCTTGAGATTAACATAAAGAGGTTGTTTTAAGCATCGGAACAACACATTAGCATCAGCTTGCCACATGTCTGAGTTTATACTGATCCAGAAATAAGAAAAAAGTGTGTTCCAGAGTCCTACTTTTCACTATTCCTGTATGGATTCCTAGAAAAATCCAAATCATCTAGCTCATCTCATTGCAGGCATTTATCTCAGGGGAAAACATCACAATAACACGTGATGCTTCATCTCAGCAAACACAATTAGCGGACCAGCTCGCAGACACCTATTTGTAGATGAGAGCGTTCCACATTCCCTCGACACATTTTCCAGACCAATCTCAAGATCCACACCGGCAACCTTTTCACTCACAAACACGTCTTCTCTAATTTCTGAGCTGCTGCGTCACCCTTGGATGGTAAACACAGACTCTGTTTGCGGTGATGTTGGCTGAACAAAGCTGTTTTCACCCAAAAACTATTCAAGCTGAACATATGCAGTTTACCCAAATACAGGTTTGCTCTCGTTTCATCAAAGGCAGCGCGCGTCTGAAAGCTGTTTGGGCTCGAGGAAAATGAAGATAATTTGTATAATTTGAACGTATATGTGTAATTTAATCAAAAGCTCTTCAAAAGAAGGGAATGACGAGCCATTACTTAGTGTTTGCTTTGTCTGCGAATGCTAAAGACGCTTCTTTAAGGGAAAAATAAGGTTTCTTCTTCTTTAAATTGGTGCTCTTATGACGACTAAATTCTGCATTATTTGCATGCATTATCAGCATAGTATCATTGGAGTTAACCATTCAAGCCCATACTTTGATCTACTATCACAAATACACACACACACACACACACACACACAACAGCTGAAACACCCCTAAAAAGCAAAGCAGTCAGCACACGGCCTCACCAGAGATGTTGGTGGTGATCTCTGTGAGCGCTGTCTGGCCAAACCCCTTGGCAGTTCGGGCTCGTACTGACACCAGATAGGTGGTTCCGGGATGCAGGCCAGAGAACATGTGGTAGGTCTCATTCCTCAGCTTGGACACTGTGCGGCGAGGACCTGGCACGTTAATGCCTGGGTCTGACGACTCGATACTCTGGTAGCTGATCTGGAAACAGGAAGAGGATACACCAGATTAAAACGACAGATTACAGCCATGCTAGCCTAGACCTTAGACTAGGAACTCTTGGGGATCAGAAATTCTGGACTACAGTGATTGACTGATCGTGAACTGATCAGACTTTCAAGGATTCAAACACCTTAGCATGAGTTCAAATTAGGTCATAGGAAGTATTACTCAATTTATACCATTGTTAGGTCAGAATAAATCTCACTGTACAAGCCTGTAGACTATTTGTAATATGCTTCTCGCAGCCTATAGCTTATTATCCACACCACCTGAAAGACTGAATTTAGATGGCATTTTATTTAAAGGCTCTCTCACAAGAAATGCCTCTCAATTAATCTTAAAATGTCATCTTACAGCGCAGATCTAATAAATCTTGTGCTGCAGTTAGGCACTGATAATCAGACTCGGGTACACTCTGTGTCGTACCCTCCTTCTACAGCACTGCTGGCCTGATTTTACACCGTTTCTCTGGATTAGTTGATAAAATAAAGTCAGAGAAAAACAACAAGTGCTGATGATGACAGGTATGAATGAAGACCAGCTTGGTGTTATTGCTTTTTTGTTGCAATTTGATGAATGTGTTTAAGTTGGTAAATCAAGATTCATAAAAGTGAGGATATCAGCCAGGCTGCTTGTAAAATTGCCCATTCGTCATTCTAGTGGCTGCTCTTCAGTGTGGTGGTTTGCTCAGCGGTGTGACCTTGAAGCTGGGAGATCCTCAGTTTGAATCTGGCTTGGCTGTCTGTGGTCTGTCCTTTTCCTTGTTAATATTCTCCCAAAGTCCAGAGAAATGGACTGTAGGTGAGCTCAAACTGGAAACTACAATTGAATGAGTGTGAGTATGTTAGCAGCCTAACCAGGATTCCCTCCCATTCACCCAATGCATGCTGGGATAGGCTTCAGCCCCATGACCTTGAACAGGATACGCAGTTTCAAAAATAAAACTGATAGACAAATGGATGGATGGTCCATGGATGTCAATAAAATCATGTTAGAGCTATGTGACATATTGGTTATTGATTGACCCATAGACTACAGGACGTGATTTATGGGTGACAAGATGATTGCTCGTCTCTTGTTCAGTTCCCTCTTCAACTGGTTGACTCAGTCTCACCCACAAGTTTCCTAAGGTAAGCCCAACCTCTTGATGTAATGTTGTCAAAGTTCCCCTGTTAGTGCCTCTATGTATGTACAGGGCTCCACCCTATATATATTGAAATAGCTGACATTACTGACCCATTTCAGCTCGCCACAAATACATTATATTGGGGTATATGACACTGAGGGACATTCTCAGAGTCTCCTCAAACATATATACTGTCACAAATCTTTGACTGGACACACAGTTTGTGCCAATGGCTTTGTCTAGTCAGCTCAGAAACACACTCCGTTCTAAATGTCGTAACAGTAACACTAAAATTGAGCAACTGTCAGGGGTTTTTTTTCGTAGTTTTGTCTGGGCAGACACCCAAAGAACACCAGTTATGATATAATGGGTCATCAGAAGTGCAAAACACCCTACATTTTTGGTGTATATATAAATATACCCTTTTTTGACCAAGCGGTAATCTACAAGACTGGAAAATGAAGTCAACGTGGAAGTGCCAAACATTGCAGTTCCTCTAATGGCCACTTGAGGTTGGTTCCAGAAGCAATTCAGTCCCCATTTTACAGCAGAACATGTTAACAGCCTGGTACAAAAAACAGTTTGGGTCTCTATAGCTTATTTTGAAAAAATGACGGGGGTGAAATTTTACATATCTTATCCTTTAAAACGTTATCAAGGCTTAAAGTCGTCACCACAGTCTGAGTCAGATCCACTCCTTGCTCCTCCCCACTCCACCCTCTCGCCCAAATATGGCCACTTCAAAATGAGTGTCCACAAACTAATGGGTGACGTCACAGTGACTATGTCCATTATTTTAAACAGTCTGTGACTTTGACACAAATCAGCAAAACTGTATCCACTAAACCAGTGATTCCCAACTGGTGGGTCGCGGTCCAAAAGTGGGTCACGGGGGCCTTTTAATATGGACCGAAAGTGACTCACGAACGTGTCAAGTTTGAAAAAAAAAACACACTTTGTTTTGAAGTGCAGTGAATTTCCGGCACAGAGCTTATTTTTTCAAGTGCTGTTTAATGCTGTAGAACGAGCGACTAATGGACAGCTACGTAACAGAGACGGCAAACTAGCTTGACGACATGTTCAGATGCAAGTATGACATTGAATATCTTAAACTGTGTGGACCTTAAACTAACCACTGTATTAAACTAATGCATGTTTTTTTCTCACAAAAAATGTGTGTATAAACACCTGTGGGAATTCATCCAATGTTGCCACAAAAAATAATATTATACGGTACAATTATTTATTACTGATTGCGGGGCAAATGCATACAAAGTCAATGGAAAAACACTTGGAAGTGAATTTGCCCTGAAACACAAGACACATCCAGAGGAATTGAAAATGTTTCTACTTGAGGGGGACATTGTGAACCAGCTTCAAAGATGTACAGAGGTGAGAGGACAAACTATAGAGACTGGTTGTTTAGCTTGCTTAACATTACAGCTAACGTCTGTACATTTGGCATACTAGATATTTGGGGCGTGTAAATATGGACTGCGAAAACAGCCCAGTGGTCAAATTTGTGCAGATGAAAAAGGATGAAAATGTTTTCAAATTTGCTTTGTTTTTTCTCAGAATATATCTTCCAAGTCAGTATGTTAAAATATCTGTTTGGGGAAAATGTTTGTGTCTAGGTGTTGCTCATATTGGAAGAGTTGCAACAATACCTGTATGCAGCAAAAACAGAAAACGCTGGTGAGAATTCAAAAGTAAAAACTGGCAGTTTCACAGCTTTTTCAAAAGGGTTTATTGGACTAAGGGAAATAGTGTTTGGCTCTTATTAAATCCATCCTACAGACAATGTATTGTTTGTCAAGGTTGTGTGAGGATCAACCAAGTGCTGTCCAATATATGGTAACAAGCCCATAGCCTATAACATAGTTTGTTATCAGATTGTGCCTCTCAAACACTGATAATGGTATCAGCCTCAGGAATCCAGTATTGCACATTCAGAGCAGTAGTATTTGGAGGTCAGAGACGAGGTCACCTCATCTGTATGCAGAGCAAGGTTACAGTCCGACTCCACTCCCTGCCTACTTCCTCACTTTTGAGCTTCTGCTTCTTGTGAATGGAAACTAGTTTTTCTCCCCACCAGGTGACCATGTGTTAAGCCATGGTGGACCTTCACATCCACTTACAGAAGAAAAAAAGCTCCAAAACCCATGCTACAAAGGTCTTCGGTTGATACGGGGCCGTCAATAATTAATTAGAAACATTTAAAGTTGCCCCCTTGTGGAGGCATCTCTTAGGCAAATAAGTAATTAGAGTGGTTGTCCCCCATGTAATTACAGCCTGAAGTCTGTGCCTCAGCTTCATTACCATATGAACATGTACAGTAAATCCCATGAACTGTGAAAAGTGGGTCCTCCTCACTCTAGTGGCTCTGGCTCATGTGTGCTACCAGCATTTGGGCGAGAACCAGGAAAAAACAAGCCTGGGGGGAAATCAAAGAGGGGGAGCGGTGCAGTCTTTAAAGTAAGCAGAGGACAATTTTCCTTGATTTGAGTCATTATAGTGAAGGAGGATGAATAAAATAGATATTGGCAAGGGGAAAATAACATCCTACACCTGGAGAGGATTAGTGTGTGATGTAAGGGCGGTCGTATCGCTGCGCAGTGTGGATTTTTTTGCATGACTAACAAGGTATCCTACCTCGTACTGCGTGATGAGACCGTTGGGCTCGACGGGCTCCTCCCACTTGAGGAAGATCATGTCATCGAGCGGGGTGAAGGTCAGGGACTCTGGAGCGATGCCGCCAGGAACTACAGCAGGAGAGAAAAACAACCCTCTCTGAAACAAACACTCGGCTCGGGTCTCAAGTTAATGGACTCTTGCGCAGGCATACCAGGGGGTAAAAACACCTTTGACAGAGCGAAAAGGCACAGGGCCAGGGAGGGATGGAGGAGGACGAAAACAGAGGGAATAGAAAGACAGAGCAAAAGGGAGGTGATGAAAGGAAACTGTGGACCGGCTTGCTCTCAGCCCTGAGGATGAATTGAGATTCTGGCTTCTCCTGTCTGATAACAGAGCACCGTGTCTTGGAGGATGACAGTCGATTTTTCTTCTTTAGCACCTTACTGACAGCAAAGTAATCCAACCTGTGAACTGGCCGAGTACCTCTCTGCGTTTTTTGGCTTAATGAGATGCATCTCTTTAAAGGACTACACCTACTTTTCAGGAGCCAAGTGCTGGACAGTTGTGAGACTACATTGTGAGAATAAATAATCACTGACAGTGTTGGCTCTGGTGCCCTGTGGTAACACTTGGCGATAACAGCCTTCAGTCATTAGCATGTCACAAAATAAGACTTAAGAGAGCTAATGCCAAGAGAGTAGACTTAAAAATGTTACTAAGTCTGATACTTTTGTGCAGGGAAGTGAAAAAAGTTGCTCACCTGAAAAAAAGCCTGGCTACATCTATTTTGAGTGAATCATTTCATCATCATAAAATGTAGGAGCATTCAGGAAGATAGAGGAAATAAAAGCTCAAGCGAAATAATGCCCTGAATAAAGTGTGACTGACTCATAAAATGTACAAAACTACCTTTGAACAATGTTCCTTTTCGGTTAAAGAGGCAAAATAATGCAATTCAGTGCTCATCCTTGTACAAAGGCAGCATGACTTGAGTTTTCAGAATAGGCGCCCTACGTCAAAGTTCAATTTTAGATTTTGTTTTCTCACATTTTAAAGTCATGTTCAGGGTAGTGCAACTTGGTCCTCAGTCTGATAGTTAAGGTCATAATTTTTATCAGTCACGACAGAAGTTATGGCCATTGTGCTCGTTGTATGCATCAAGATACAACAGAAATACGAGTCCGTCGAACATCCCTGATTATTTAGTCAAATCTGGATGTTTTTTTTTAATTTATGATTGTTGCATATTTAGTCATGGCTGTCCAGGTTACAAAGGAATAATATTTTAGGGGCTTTACAACTAGATTTTGACTCAGAGCCTATCTAAAGGTGCTTTGGCTCCTTTGATGGATTCACATTATCAACTCATGCACTGAGTAACAAAACAAGTTAATGTTCCACCTTAAAAGTCACCGGCAGTCGGCTCAGTGAATGAAGTTATTGTTTCTCAGACTCCAGCTGCTGTGAGAGGCAGCAAAACATCCTTTCATTTTATAGTTACAGTTTACTAATAAAACTCTCCACAGTATGAACAGTGGTTACATGAGCCTCAAAACCAGACACAACTCAGCCCTGAGCAGAGTGACCGTCCTCTACTGACCAATCAGACTGCAGTGTTCACAGCTCCACCTTTTAGTACCACATCTGTGTGCTAGGTACCCCAACAGAGGGGGGACCAAACATGGGGACAGTGTGGAACAGTTCCATTGGTACCATCCACAACTTTTCACAGTGGAAATGGAAAAAAAAAGTGTATCGAACTGAACCGAACCGGACTGCTCGGTGGAAACGGGGCTCAAGTTACACAGGTAACTTAAATGCTTCTGATGCTTGTGTTTATGTTTTTTGGTGTCACAAAGAGCCTCAGAAATAACTGATTTGGAGGCATTATTTGTAGGCTATTGCACTTAGAAACAGAACCACAAAGAGGCATCTCATACTTTTATGGTCCAGGGCTCATTACTGTGGAATTGCTGTCACACACTTCCTAACGGACTTAATGAACTGACAAAGTTGAATATAATCAAGGCAGTTTTAACTGCTTTTTAATGAGGGAAAAATACAATTGCTGACATGCTCATGTGTTACCATGGTAACACATATGCATTAGCATAACTAGGTTATAGCCTGGACATGGCCTTTATATAGATCAACTGTAAGATCGCAGACAGACTTGATCAGGTGATTATTTATTTGTAGTTTAGCTACTTGTTGAAATGATGCTAAAATCACATCTGCTATCATAAAACTCTGTGGTTGGTTTGTTTGCTTTCACACCACAAACTAACTGCACCAGAGTCCAGTTGGAAGTGGACCAAGACCAACCTTTTTAAGTGGTCTTTGTTCAGTGGTTTGGTCGGCGCCAGGGTCTCACTGACAGCTTTCACACCAGCCCAAATTAAAAGTACTAAGCATGCAACTGGACCGAGGTTTGTTTCAACCAAACTAAACAGGTTGGGTGTGAGGGCACCCTGAAAGACAAAGTCTAAGACCCATGTTAGCTGATGTTGTGCTCTAGCCGTACATAATCTAGTGCTGATGGTAGGTCAATATTGAAACAGAGTGTCAGCCTGTAAACTGTGATTGTCTCATTGCTTATGTTTCCTGCCATGTAAGACTTAACAATATCACATTTACAGATCTCAGAAATGAACTTGGTGAGTACGATTTCATTGTAACCACTAGAATTAATAGCCGACATTGTGCAAATAAATAATAAATAATTTCATCTTGTTGTAAATTGTGCCTTTGTTGTTATTTTGTTTTCTTTTTTTATTGTATAACACTCAAACAAAAATTGCTTTCACTTTTTCAGTCTCTCCTGGGGACAAATGAGCTTCATGTTACTGTACATACAGAAGAAAACAAGTTAACCCGTGACTTTTTGGATATAAAGGTATAAAGACAGTGGGGAGGTCTCTATCTTCATATTCGCTGTGACTGAATAACGTTACTCTCTTGCAATGTAAGACTTCTTTGGCCTGTCTGTTTGCCTCAAAAGCTGAAGCTGAGGTAGGCAAAGCACGCTAGAGGAAAATCCTGCTGTACCCATGAATCCCTGACAGCCAAATCTGCTTCCTAGAAGCAGCGGAGACACAGCGTAAGCAAAGTGCTACACCAGTGTTTGATTGTTGAGCCCATAGGAAACAGGCAGGGGGAACTGTCACCGGCTGCGGCTCAATTACTGTAGTTGTGAGGGTGATGGCGGCTCTCCTTGTGACAGGGGGATTGGGGACTGTCAGGCTGGCATTCAGTGGCTCAAAAGCAAAACTTTCCATTGGTGCTGACATTCAAAATATCAAGTAAAGTGGGGGGAAAAACAATCACGGCTTGTTTTTTTGACATGTGTGTTTTAACTTGTCACTTCCTAACCAGTCAAATCTAATGAGTAAAAAAAATGGCATGCTACATTCTGTATGTTATTCCATTTATGTAAATTCATTTCTGTCTCTCCACAAGACAGCAGTGTGTAGGTGTAGATAATTAAAAACACTGTCTGTTTTTTCAACATCTCTTGCACTGCTTGGCGTTTTCACATGTTCCTTGAATATAATACAATATTCCATTGTTTAGCACATGCTAAAATGCATTTTGAAGATGAGAAAAAAAAGCCTGCCTTTTTCATATCGTAGCCGTCATTCCCTCTCACTCTCTCCGCCAGGTCAAGAATCTCCCTGAGTGGCATTCAATTACATTGAAAAGTCTTGCTTATTCTACATAACAATAAGTCTTTGACCTCCTGTGCTTCCACTCTCTGGGAATTTGCATTAGAATATGCCTAATCTGCTGATGTACACAGGAAAATATTAATTCAAAGATAAGCAAAGTCATTTTACCATTTTGCTACCGGCCATGGCCCGAGCTGATTAATGTTCCACTGGTCTCCATTTAAAAGGCTGATCTTCCATTTAGTTACGCTGATCCAGCTTATTTTGTGAGTCAATATTTGTGGGTTTTTTTTTTCTGGGTCTGGATGACTAAAGGCATGGATTTGTGTAAGCAGTGCACAATAATTATCTGAGCATGAGGGAGCATGCAAAGAAAACGAGAAATTCAAGAAGTTTAAAAGCCTGAGCTGAGAAACTATGACAAAAAAAGAGCTTCAGTGCACACATAAAAAAAAAACAGCCTGTTCTCCATAATGATGTCGCATTTGCACAGATGTAACAATCGCATGCCTTATTTCAACAAACCCTTTGCATCTTTTGTCCTGTCTGCTGTTCACTGGGTAAAATGACAAAAACAACGCCCACTCACTGTCTTCCTCAGTCTGGAAGGTGACCTCTCTGCTCTCCTTCTTGCCTTCTGGATTGGCCAACGCCAGTCGGACGTGGACCGAGCGGAAGGGTGGCAGGTCTCTCAGGGTGAAGTGAGAGGTGTTACGATCGACGGACAGGCACTCCCTGACGGTGGCGTTGTTCCCTCCGCTGCCTCCTGTTGGCATGGAGTAGCGGTAGCACAGGGACAAGGAGTAGGTGTGACAGCGGGTGAGGTTGTAGCCCAGCGGCTCCCACTGGAGGGCCAGCTGCCGGGGCTGGATCTCTGAGGCTGTCAGACCCCGCAAGGCACGCATGGGCTCTGAGAGGGACAGGAAACGATATCAGTAAAGTGCAAATGGTACTTTTGGACAAAGTGGATAAATCTGTGAGCTTGCAGGTAAAAAACTGAGATGATTCAGAATCAACAAGTTTCAGATTACTGGAAGTTTCTTAAATTAAATAAGTATTATAAGAAACACTGAACCAAATTTGCATTTTAAAGGTTAACTTGTACAAAATGACACAGTCTCTTGTGTTGCAATACAATAGTCCTCACTGCCTACTCAAAACTACTGAGTTATACCACATTATGAGGACAGAAGACTGTGAGATAAAGTTAAAAGGTCAAGAAAAGCTGCTAAGTGGCCCTTGAGTTGAGATTATTTTGTCACACTGCTGATCCCAAAGTCAAGAATGAACTTCCAAACTCACATTATTATATACAGCCTGAGTTACATTATAACTTGAGATCTTTATAAAGCGGCATAATGTTTTTTGGCCACTAGGGGGCAGTGCAAAAAGCTGTAAACACACTCTATTACTCAAACCCTCACTGATGGTCATTTGCCTTCACTGAAACAATGAGTTCACAGGTACAAGTGGTCCTTTTCAGGGGACCTCACCATCATCCTGAGGGGAAGGGCAGGCATAACGATGTCCTAATATCAAGAAGGATTAGGAGTAGATTGTCTCTTCGGTTTGAAAAGAGACTGTTGAGGTGGTTCAGACCTCGAATCAGGATACTTCTTGAGTGCTTGCTTGTAGAGGCAAAACATCTGTTTGGACAGAGACCTCAGAGCAAACCCAGAGCACGCTGGAGGGACCATATATCCCATCCAGCCTGAGATTCTGCGATCTCTCAAGCGGATGTGACTGGGGCGTCAGATGTCTCGCTACTTTGCTGTCACTGGACTTTGACACATAAAAAAAGGATGGATGGAAAACCATGATAAGTTTAATTCATGCTAGAGGGGATGAGATGCTGTTCTCTGTTGCAGCACAATTTTGTGATTTATGCTGACAAGACGAGAGTATTTTTACCTAACGCTCCCACCCAGTAGAGCTTAAAAGACAAATACTGATGGGGAAAAGAAGACAGCAACAGTTGCAGCTGACTTACAAACTTAGACTACGAGGTTACAGAGGGGTGAAATCAATGAAAAAATAATACAACTCCCTGACAAAGTGCATTCCTATTTATGCTAACATGAATGAGATGCAGCAGGAGACCAGCGCGCGGCCTTGTCAGAGAATCAATTGTGAAGCCTAATTACTGCTGTCATGTGTGAAAGCTGTGATTGCGGATGTCCATGTCCCTGTCATGCAAAATGAACAGTATGAAGGGCATGGTGGGTTATTTCCGTCCTGTGGCCTGGCCTGGATCTTCAAGTGTACTGCTGAGACATCAGATAAACCAAGAGGAGGGCATTGCCGTCAGCATGGCACAGACTGGCAATGCAGAGCTGCAGACTGCTGGGGGCCAGGACTAGGGGAGTACTAGCTACAGCCCTGCTGCCTCACTAAACATAGATCAGAAGCTGCTGCAGAAATGAATGAAGCAATGTCACGGAGGAGACATCAGTTCTGCGGGGACAGAGACGCGACGGAGAAGAGAATGTCCTCAGAGCCCTTGCTGATTTGAAAGATGTTTGCTCTTTCCCCAAAAGGGTGAAAGTGAGTTTGGCTGATTTGTGTCTTCCCTGCCAGTACTGATTCAAGCTAAAACTTTCCCGTGGAGTGGTATCAATCAATCATACGGTGAAAATTCAACTTTGAAAAATTGTATCATAACCGTCATGTCAGAGGTGCATGACAGAAACTGGCTCAGTGTCAGGTTTTTTAACAGTATCAGCTCCATATAGCAGTTTAATCCTGCTATAACCAGGTCTGCCACCGGGGGCCCACTGACTCAATGTTCACTTTCTGCTCAAGACACCATTACTCATCATTACAGCGGCGTCGCAGCAAGCTCTGTCCTGTCCTCTCCAACCGCCAGTCCTCCACCAGTCCTACCCCAAACTGACATTCAGCTTGATTAGCCTAATCAGAGGGATTAGCCAGAGGCAGAGGGAGTGAAGGAGGGGAGGGGAGGCTGGACAAGACATGAGCAGCAGAAGAGAAAAAGATGAATGAGGGAGAGTCCCTGTGGGTCTGCACATTTCATCTCATGCTCCTCATCTTTAACAGCTGCCTCAGTGAGCTGCCACTGAGGCCTATCCCTCCTGCCAGGAGCTATGTTGGAATTATGATGGACTATCAGTGCACACCCTGATACTTACCATTGAAACCACGGGGGGGGTTTGGGCCACTGACATGCATATTCTCAACGAGTATCCGCAGGCGTCAATTTCTTGAAACTTAATTTAAATCTGAAAACTATAAAGTTTTCAATCATTTTTGATGTGCTAATTGCTATCAGGTGTCCGTCATGGACTGCTTACACGTCAACAAGCAGTGCAGAATCTTTAACCTAGTCGTCAACTGCAGAGACTGCATATCAAACCATAACTCCAGTTTGCTGTGTCTGTTTGATAAATACACCATGTGTTTGGGGCAGAATGCGTCGAATCTGCGCATGACAAACTAGCACAAAAGCCGCAGTAAATCCGGTCCTCTGTGTTTTGGGTCTCTGTCGTCTCGACACCATTAATAGTTCAAATGGGGAGAACATCACATACTTTTGGCGTCTGTGTCCTCGAAGGCGTTCATAGCCTTGCACTTGCTTGTACACATGAAAAATGGACTACTTACTTTTTTTCATCAAAATTAGGGTGTGTATGCAGATTTTTATATGCAGGAATGCCCATTTAAAATAGGCAATAAACTCCCTTCCCATTGGCGGTAGACTAGAGCTGCGTACATGGTCAGTCTAGTATGCCTTTGTGTGTCACATTCGATGTCACGGACAGGCCAGAACACAGGGTAGTCAACAGTAAAGCAGCATGAAGGCCAGTGAAAGTGTTACTCAGTCTCTCTTTCACTTCATTCAGACTAAACATTGGATCAATGTTCGAGGGTTGCTTTGGTGGAGACGGATGGTACTATGTTGTGGCCTGTTATTGCATCTCAACTGTAAAATGGCTAAAATTAGTGCGTCCACCCATGCGCTCTATTTCCATCACTGCCAGAGCTGACTGGAGCTTGAGCTGATAAATACCCGTGACCACTGCAGAGTCATTTGACCCGTTTGTGAATGCTGATTGTCACCTTTCCCATTAAATAAAAAAGCCAGATGTTAGCAGGTGTCAGTGGGTTTTGTGCGTGGTGGGAAAGGGGCTTAAGCAGATTAAGGCCTGGAGATGAATGGGCTGAAAGAAATGCACACACTACCAAAATTCACCAGGATTGTGACATTTTCCAAAAAACTAAAATGCAGACCATTAGAATCATTTGCAACACACCAGTGATACATAAAAATGTGATCCAGGGGCGGGAAAATGAGTGCTAAGGTACATGAATAGCACATCTGCTTTCATGCCCAATTGCTTTTTGTAACCACACAAAAGCATGAACACTGGGGAAGAAAGCACAGGCCCACATCATTCGTTTAGTATCTGAACTGGGCCTGTGTGTGGCTGACCACCCTCAACAATGGCCCATGGGATTGCAATCCTCTGCACCAGTAAGTATGAAATGTCACACTCAACGACTGTCCAAAAAGAGGAGTCACTGTGCTAAAAGAAATGGCTCTCTGTGACACATTAGGAAGACAAATTCATCCAGAGTTTTGTGTCACGGGGCCTCTGCTGTCTGCTGCCTTCCCCCTGAGGATAAAGCTTCACATCTGAGCAATGGGAGTTGACAGGAGGTGGGTGAGAGGAAGACACTGACGAGAGTGGATCAAAGAGTGTGGCAGGTGACAGGGGCGTCATGCCGTCTACTTGACAGAGCGGCAGGGTGCCTTTTTCACCCGGATGAATAGCACTGTGGCTAAAACACAGATGAGAGGTGGCGACAGGACCCCTTCCTCTGCTTGCATGACACGAGAGCCTCAACGCTACACGAGCTCTTGAGCTCGACTTTCTTCTACAGCTGGCTTCAGATGCGTCATTAACCCAAGGGTCTAATGCTTCAAATATGAATCCTCACACACTGTCTGGTGCTTTTCACACATCTAAGACATTCCTGGTCTTGCATGTAAATGACTGTGGATGAAACCATACCTTGGTTCTTCATACGAATATGTATTTTCATTAGGGCGAAGCCCTGGAAAAATAATAAGCATCAGATACCTTTCATGCTGCAATCACAACAAACACACCCTTTGTCTTCCATGGCTGCGGGCAAACTACAAGCTGTTAAGTGATGCGTCAAAACAGTTTGATGCAGCTCCCAGCTGCAGCTCAGAACTCGGGTGTATCTCGGAGCATCAGAGCAGGAAGAGACTCTGAAAACTGTATTCTCTGTATCTGTGAACTGTGGAAACCAGATGGTCTTCTGTTTGTTTCTTTGTACTGATGCTTTAAGTCCTGTATACGCTGGTGCTGTTATAGCAACGCATGAAACCTCACATGTCCAATTATACTTTCTACATAGGACTAAGAAACAACATCAGACTATTGTTATATAATTACCATGAAGTGCATTAATAGCAGTCGGCTCTTAATAAACAACAAGTTTAGGGAAGACTCGTGGGTAACCATATCATCCATTTACATTCAGATATCTTGAGATGAGAGTTCAAGGGACCCCTTTGAGAGAGGTCATGCCAATTGATCCCTTGGCAAAATTTAGCCCAACTTTGGAGAATTATTTTACTCACTTTACAACAAGCTATGCCGACATGGTTGGTACCAATGGATGCTAGAAGTTGTTTATTTTGTTTCCCAAGATACAACTTCCTAGCTTAAAATATGAGTGCCCCACAACCTCTTAAAGACAGTAATGTCGGCCTCCAATTATTTTCCCCAGCAGGAGTCAGTGGGGGGGGGGGGGGCAGCAATTGTATCAGTAATTGTGCCTCCTTTGGGCTTGTCACTCATTAGCAGGGCTGTCTGGAGGCAAAAATGTTCGCAGTGTTTGAGGTTTAGGTAAATCTTGGTAGAAGAATTGTAGGCAGGTTTTAATCTAAAAAAAAAAAAAGTCTATTTAAACCCTGCCTACTAACATTTATCCCAACCAATGAGATTCCTTCTGGTGGTCTCTGTCTCTGTAACTTAAACTCCAACATAGATGTCATCAGAGCTTAATCTGACTCACCTGCACACTTTGTCCTGCTGGTCAGAGGAGGTCCAGGTGCTCCTGTGCCCCCCTCCCCAGGCCGGGTGAGCAGGACACTGATGCGGTACTCTGTGTCTGGCTCCAGATGCCAAATTTTATAGGTAAGTGAACCCACACCGTGAGTCTCCGTCCACGTGGACTGACTGGCTCGGTACTGGATTTCCCGCCGAATAACTGGTCCGTCCCCCACGATGGAGTTGGTGTTGAGCTGGATGATCAGGTAGGTGGGGCCTGCCCGCAGGAGCTGGGGGG
Source organism: Epinephelus lanceolatus (assembly GCF_041903045.1). Lineage (NCBI taxonomy): Eukaryota > Metazoa > Chordata > Actinopteri > Perciformes > Serranidae > Epinephelus > Epinephelus lanceolatus. The sequence continues at coordinate 8,119,678 of NC_135749.1, read as the reverse complement.
GAGCAATCGGTGTTGGGGGCACTGCAATACAGAATGTCTTGTCATTATACTGAATAATATTACAGTAAAGTTTTTGGTGTGGTTTATTGCTGATAATACTCAGAAAACTGATTTAACGCTGATTAAAGACGGTCAAACATCACCATGTTCTGCAGAAAAGAGCAAAGTCATGACAGCAAAGACGAAGTCGAGCATTTCTGTCATTGATTTTCTCTTTTTTTGTTTTACAGTTTCAATAACATTATTTCTGCTCTGCTGGAGCACTGAGTCATAAAAATCTTTTAATCACATCAGGACTATAAGGCAGCGAGACACAGAGAGAGACAGAGAGAGAAAGCAAGACTCTTGAATGCTGTAAATTCTTAATTTTCACTCTAATGACGCAGAATAAGAGCTTATTTGCATGAATAATTGCCTAACTAATTCTGTCCTCTCTGCACATAAAGAAATTCAGCCTTGATGGATAATTTGACCCTTATCAACCCGGCGAACATCAAATTAATTCATCACATGACGCAGTGTGTGCGGGAATGCGTATGTGTGTGTGAGCGGAGGGAGGGTTGACTGCTACATTAGTCACTACACCTACTGTACCAGCAGAGCACAATAAGATATTAATATTTAGAATATAAAACAAGACAGATTCTGAATGTACGTTGGTTTACTTAATTGGGAAGTTCAGCATTTTTTTGTGTCTTGCTTCTTTTACCTGTACCGAATGAATAAAACAAAAATGACAATTTGTGGGATAGGAGGAGTTACACAATCCTCCAATCCCAAATGGATCCCTTACAGACATATTGACTCAAGCCCTAAGCCCTTACAGACCTAGGACCAATTCCATTTCTTCCCCTTAGCCCTTGTCTAAGATTTCATTGGTCACTTAGATGCAGAAAAAAGAAACTGACCAACCGACCAACCAGCCAACCAAACAAAAAAACAAACAAACAAACCTGAAACTCTATTAGGAGCTGCACCTTGTCAAAATAAATCAAAACGTATATGACTGGAACATGTGTGACTTTAATTTGAAAGGATAGACACAGAAAGTGTCCACACTCAGCAGTCAGACAGGAGTTTCTGGTACCTGTGGTTATCCCACAGGCTAGTTAATAACATGTCGGGCAGGAAATCCAAAGTGTGGGATCATTTTGAGAAGGTGAAGGACGAACCCAAGGTGATATGTAAACTCATCTTCATTGGTCGACTACAAACATGACGTATCATCTGAAACATGGAAGTAGCTACATGCCCATTAGCCCACAGCGTCATTAACAGGCGGCTCGCTCAGTGTGTGACGTGCACTTGTAGATAAAATATAGTTGTTGGGTAAAGGGTGGATATGAGTTTTATCTCTCTGTGTTGAGTGGAGCACTAACCTCCACTAAAAGGAAGGAGGAGGATATATGAGATATGCCTCCTGGTAACTCTCGGCCAACACTGGTTAAATTAGTCACGTGTTCCTAAATCTGCTTACCTCTGACAATGAGTTCTCCAAAGTTGGACACAGCAGCGCCCCTGGGGGACAGGGTGATGCAGCGGTAGAGGTCCTGCTCCCCACGCTGCGCCTCCACCTGGAACGTCGCCATCAGCCGCTTATGGCTCAACCGAGACAGCATGGACGTGTCCAGCACCATGCTGTTCCTCCGCTGACAGACCACACAGAGAGAGAGCAGGTATGAGCAACCCGAGTCACACATGTTTACCTGAAGTCTATTCATGTGATTAAAAATGGGCGGCAGGCTGAGAAGCAGACAGGAAGACAAAGGAGGGTTGGAATTAGCTACATGGGAGGGCAAGATAATGAATGTGTGATAAATGTCACCGGTAACAATGGTGTTTTCGCTCGAGAGGCTGGTGACACAGGCCTCCCGGTGTATTGTTTCCGGCACAGGGGCTCGAACTGACATCTCCTCATCTCTCGCCATGCTAATGTGTCAGTGCTCCAGGCACACTGGCAATTGGCTCGACACGTGGAACTGGATACTGAGGCCAACACTTGCAATGAGCTGTTCCAGGTGGGAGCCACAATATATGCAGCTCCCTCACAGAATAAGCAGATTATTATGTAAACTGTCGCCTGCTCTCACTTTCTGCAAGTAAGTAGGTTTGACATCCACGTGTTTCAATTGGTTTAGGAGGGATAGGGGAAAAATTGGTTTAAGAAAATAAGAAATTAGATGCACAGTGGCTGGGAACCCATGCCTAACTGTACAGGTTATACCTCATTTTAACTTCAATATCCTCTTTTATATAAGCTCCAATTCTTCATTTGTTTGCTATTTGTCTTGCTTTCAACACTCAGTTTGACTCGTCAGAGTACAGCATACACATGTTTGATTTTTAACATCAGTCACCTAAAAACTGCATCCAACATTAAAGTCCACCTTTAGACTTTAGAGCTAATAAATGCTTCCATTAGCCGAGTGTGCTGCCATTTCTGTCTGGCAGTGAGCCCCGCGTCATATCGTAATTAAGAGTTGATGCAAGAAGTGCTTCAGGTTTGGACTGAGAAAACGTTGATGTTAAAGATGTAAATAGCATCTGAGACAGATGTCTGAAGCGTGGGCCAGAGGACGGTGGTGGAAATATGATGCTAATTGATTAAGAAACATTATGCTAACAATTTGTTTGGACTAGCTAAATAGAGGAGAGAGTGTGGAGGAGCAGCCACAGACTGGTGCAGAGAGGACCTCCACAGCACCGCAGAGATCAAAGAGAAGGCAGCAATTAGCAGTCTCAGTGCTGATGATCAAACGGGCCCCGCACAACAAATGGAGGAACAGAAGGCAGTAATGGTTTGCGATATATCTCTATTTTCTGCTGTTACCTGTTTTTTTTTTTCTCTTAATGAGAAAAGCAGGGAGGAGCTGAAGCGAGTGTTGACTTACGGAGAAAAGTTCACGGCAGCATTCTGTCAAATCACAAAAGACAAGCCTCGTATTGTTTGTTTGCATCTTCCTGTGAGTGCATGTGTGTGTGCGCGTGTGTGTGTGGCTCCGCCAACAAAGTCGCAAACTCTGAAACTGATAAAAATGTCTCTTTCACATGCCGATGATCTTCAAAGGCTTCAATTCAGAGGAGAGAGAGGGGGGTGTGAAATAAAATCGGGTGGAAACACAAGGGATGGATCACCAAGTATAGTGAGATCTCATTTGCAAAGCGCCTTCTCCCTGCTGCCATCATTTCAAAAGCACTTAGATGTGCATGCTTCAAGGCCAGAGGAAGAGTGGAGGCATTCAGGGATGGATTTTTGAAGACTAATATTAGCTCATATTCAAACTAGGAAAATTGAAACTATTTTCAGTTGCTGCATGAGAGAAATGACTTTAGGGGCTTTAGTAAACTAAATGCCACCACAATCAAAAAGCTACAAAAGCAGAGGCGCAAACTTAATAATCTTCCAAACCCTCAAATGACTCATTTCCCTGCAACAACACAACCATTAAAAGACAAACTCAGAGCCACAAACTTGCTGTATTATTTAACATTATCAAATTACAGTATTATTGCTGCTGTTACACTGACAGTTAGGATAATATCTGCCTTTCCCTTTAACAACTATACAGTTCATCACAAGGTCAGAGGAGGTGACTCCAGCTCTTTATCATCAGCCAGCTCTTTTTTTTTTAATAGAGATTTAATGTTGTACGTGGGGGACTTGTGGAGGACAGAGTTAAAAAAAGAATAGCAAAAATTGATGCAGTAGAAGCAAAGATATCCTGACTTGTTGTACCTTATATGGGTCAAGCTCCACATCAGTGTATCCTGCAGCCATAACTCAACTAATGTGTATTTTCTTTCTTTTTTTGTTTTTTTTAAACCCACCGCGCCTGGTAAATGCCAGCAGCATTCAAACTCCAAGCCCCCAGCTTGTGATGCCGGCTTTCAATTAAAAATTTGTCATGTGTGTCCAAGATATGTTAGAAACTGTATGTCACTTCGGTAATTACTTCAGACCTGGCAAAATGCCATCAGAGTCTCCAGACAGCTTTAAATCCAAATATAGAGAAAAAAATAAACTAACGTTGCAGAAAATGTGTAAAAGAAAATGTGAATTAATGCATGTTTCCATCCATTACCAATGCCATTAATTCACTGCAAAAGAAGAGGCCACAACGAGATGACATAATTAAAAGAGCACCTGTCAGACCTTTAACTTAACAATCAACGTAAAAATATGATGGATATTTCTGTTTTTTAATGTATTAATTTTAGGAATGTTACAGTCAAGGTTAAAGTGTGCATGTACGTCATGATTTATTCACTATCTCTGTTTACATTGAACTTTTTTCCTCCTAATTTTCGATCCCCACTCTGGCTTTTTTTAATTCACAAATTGAAAATGAGCATAAAAACAGAGGAATGTAAACACACTTGCAGACAACATTAAAATCAGTTTCCTGATCAGTACAGTAAAGTGATGCTGGAGTGTAAAAAAGGTGGCATGTCCCTTTAAGTAAAAGCAGAAAGTAGATTCCATTATTTGGGTTCAGTTTGCAACGTAACCCTAAGCTCAGCCATCCCAATGGACATGGGGGGAATGACGATAAAATGTGCGTTGGGCATGACGATAGTTGTTTTATCCAGTGTGATGTTAGGTAGTGAAAGATAACCGACACAGCGTCTGGGGAAATTAATCTGAAATTCCACAATACTGCCGTAAAAAGATCCGCCATTACACCAGCTTTGCATTTTAACACTGAACCAAACAACGTTGGCATAACCCTTCTCTAGTCTGTGATTTTAGATACTGTACGGCTGTTCTGGAACCAAACGAGGCATGATGTGTACAGCAACAGCTTCCGCTCGAGTGTTACTACCTCTGCTGCCGGCTGTACTCCTATTCTATGTTCAGCACAGTCGTCAGTATAAAATGTTGGCATTGTACATTTCTGCAAACCACGGATAAGTTATATTTGTATGTTTCGTACATATGATATCAACATTTCTAAAGAGATGTAGTTTAAGAGCTGAATTTGTCATCAGGAGATGGAGGGGATGGTGGATGCAGATCACTGTTCAAGACCATTTTTCTACCGGGGATAGTGACACAAAAAGCAACTATTTCAAGCCAAAACATGATTTTCCCGAACCAGTAGGGGGAGAGATCAGTCCTCAGTAACTTCAAATTCATTGTGCTGCAGTTATTTGTCTACTGATGTGTTTTGACAACCTGGTCTCACTCTGAAAGTCGTTGAATTCTGGTGCTTGGGCACTGACTTCCGGTGCTGTCCTTTCACATCGGCATGATACGCAGCTGGTCACGGTTTGTTTAACGGTGCCTGGTGCCGTCAGGGGAAACACAACAGGACATTAATTAAAGTTAAGGTGGCGGAAGTCCAAGTAGGGCAGGCAGGAGGGGTGATGGATGGGTCCAACAATACGGATTTTCATCTGGGAGGCTGGCGTCTGCTTCCTGTAAGATTGTAAAGCCAAACATTGTTCTTTTTTCCTAAACCCAACTACGCACTTTCGTTGCTGAAGAAAAAACAGCGTCAGTTCGTGGAGTTATACTGATGTAGTGCATTTATTTTGAAAGAGACTGTATGTAACAGGCAGAACTTGACACGGCGTCCCAGAATGGCACCAACCAACGCACCCAGGGTACCTTGCACATGGTATCTAGACGTGGAAAGCCCACGACCAAATGCCAATATGTGACGAAGTTGGAGTGAGAACGTGTTGGTTCTGACCAACCTCTTCAACTCAGACAATTGGAGTATATCTTATTCACTGTCTTAAAGGTTTATTGTAAATTTAACTAACTGATAAAAATGTAACCAGTGACAGGTAGGCATAGACTTTGTGTTGTGCTTGAGCAGCTTGGACATCATTTTTATCCAAACACATCCCCTCCCCTGCTTTAATATCAATGTTTGACAGTGTTTTGAAATATCCACCATTTGAGACTTCTGATCTCGCTTTTTATTGTTCTCCATTGATGAAATATTCTCTATGAAAACTTTTAAGATGATGCCATGACGAAGCATCTTTAGGCATCTAGTTTGAGGAGGAGGCACAAGTTCAACTAACCTTCAGTTACTAAAGGGACCTCTTGGCTTTGGCTCGTATCAAAGTGTGTCGCTGCTTAATCAAAGACGTTGGTCACAAGTAACAAAATCTTTTTCAGACCGTATAGCTTGTAGAACGTGTTATCTGAGGACAGGAATATTCTCTTAACTGGTTTAGACTCAGTGACAGTATGAAAAGCTCTTGTCAACAGCAGCCTGAATAAGACTTTAATGGGAACGTGGCCAGCAGCGGTGCATGCAAATGTAGCTACTGTAAGTTGCTCTGGATAAGACTGTCAACTAAATGCCAAACATGCAGAACGTCTTATCTTTATCCTTTGTGTTGCTTCTTCTTCCTACAATCTCCAATCCCATTCTATTATCCAGGTGCTGAGATGTTGGCTTGACTGTTCAAGCAAAGATAAGAGAAAAAACCCAACACACACACATCTTTATTCCTCACCTCCAAGAGGAAGGGCTCAGTCTCAGAAACTTTGCCCGTGGCGACACACTGGAATGAGGCATTCTGCCCAGCATTAACCTCCACGTCACCCAGCCGAGAGAAATGAGGCACCTTGTCTGTGGAAGGAGGACACACAAGACACACAAACAGTGATGAAAGCGGCACCATCTGGAGCTGAGCATCACTGTCCAGATATATTAAACACACAGCTGTGAATTGTAATTTATTCAGAGCCTGTACAAATACACACTCAGGCCTGGGTACAACCTCACAGACATGAGTGCGTACATATAGCACATGTATGATGAACACATGAACATACAGTATTGATACAAACCTTGCAAAAACATTCATCTAAATAAGTCAGTAAAACTTTTATGAACTTAGTAATTTTAAAATATTGGCTTTTTGTAATCAAACTGAATCATCTCTCCCCCAGCAGCAAAACGCTAGCATTAAAAAATATACATCATAAGGCTGCATGAGACTAAATAACTTATCAACACAGACATTTTTTAAAGATTACACACACACACACACACACACACACACACACACAGACATTCTCCATTCAGTTTGACAGAGACGCAGTTGCCTACAATCACAGAGAGACGCTGTTTTTCTGCAGCATCAAATACTGTACTCCTCCAGCATTTATTAAGAAGCTTCTAAATCTAGAGTCTGAATTACATTGTTATTTAAACCCCGATCAAAAACACAAGTGAATCCCTATTATGTGTTTCTAGGGCAGCGTGTTATTACTTTATAATACATCTCACTAAAATATAAAACAACGAAAGCTGGGCTAATTTTATCAAATGACTCGACTGAATGGGCTTTAAGACGTGCATAAGGAATGCGTCTGCTGGGATGCATTGCTTTTATCAAATGACATACCATGCAGTTAGTCACAGCAGTCTCTGTCCGTAGTCACATACAGCATTACATTTGTTTACTGTAATGCGCGCAACACCATATGGTAGCCCACGGAGTCGTGATACATCCACAGTGTCACCGTTTAACACAGTGCAGCATATTTTCAGCTTATTTCTTTAAGGCTTCCTGTGGAGATTTCTTCAACACATTTCAGTTTACATTTGGTTTTTCTCACCACAACATACTGTTGTTTTCTTTAAGGTCTAACAAACAAGTTGAGTGCATTTCCTCGCTCATAAAATATATAGAAATAGGATGTTTGGAATATTTTTTCAACATTGTTTACATCCATGTTTGCTGGCTAGCAGTCCTCCTCTTCCCTGCCTTTTATTGGTACATATGGAAGTTTTTATTGGACTTTATTATTTGAACTTATGCAATAGTACAAAATAAAATGAACAAATAAATTATGATGGATAAACATAAGACTATTTACCAGCCTCAACATTAAAGTGATAAATACATAAATGCATCAGTAGTTTTATTTGATCTTAAATGGGCCATTCTGCATGATGAGTACTTTTACTTCTTGTTTCTCTTGTACTTTTACCTGAGTAAAAGGTCTGAGTACTTCTTCCACCACTGCAACCCTGTGTCAATTAGTCTATTAGCTCAATGCTAACACATAATGGGAATTACCATTAACTCGCTACTGAAAACTAGCATTGCAGTAATATCAAACTTACAAATGATCAAGTGTTGTTTCAAATGCTTAACATAAAAAGAAATATGTGCTCATACTTAGTAACATAAATTCCCCATGCTCTCTAGAAACGAACTAGCCTACTTGCTACAGTTATCTCATATGAGGGACACTTGATTGACCCACTGCAGTTTGCGTACAGGTCCAAGAGGGGGGTCCAGGACGCCACCATAACTTTGTTAAATCACATCTACAAGCACCTTGAGAGCTCTAACAATCATGTTAGATTGATGTTTGTTGACTTTTCATCTGCCTTCAATACTATTCAGCCTCATCTACTAATCCAGAGACTGATGAACAACTTTGGTCTGGAAGGCATTATTGTTGGCTGGATTTTGGATTTTCTGACTTGCAGAACACAAAGAGTCAGAGTTAATGGTCAACTCTCTGATCTATCTGTATCATCTACTGGCTTACCTCAAGGATGCGTCCTCTCTCCTCTGCTGTACATGCTGTACAAAAATGACTGTTGTAGCACCTTTGAAAACTGCCATTTATTGAAGTTCGCTGGCGACACGGTCATAGTGAGCCTGCTGAATAACTTTGAAACTTCACATGGTCCTGTGGTTGATTATTTCTTAAAATGGTGTCAGGAATCTTTTTTATCTTTGAATGTTTTGAAGACAAAGGATATGTGTGTTGATCTTAGACATGTGCAGCCCTCATCTCCTGACTTCACAGTGATTGATGGTCAGGCAGTTGAAACTGTAGAGTCCTGTAAGTACTTAGGCACTATTCTTGACAACAAGCTGACATTCGAGAAAAATACGGACTCGATTTATAAGAAAAGTCAGCAGCGTCTTTTTTGTCTTAGAAAACTTGCTAAATTCCAGGTTGACTGTACCCTGATGACTATGCTTTATCGTACTTTTATTGAGTCTGTGATCACGTTTTCTTTTATCTGTTGGTTTCAGTCCTTGAGGGTAAAAGAGAGAAATCTACTAAACAAGGTTGTTAGTTAGTTTGTAGTAAAATCACCAGGTCTGCACAGGAAACTTTACAGGACCTTTACAACACACAGCTGATTAAGAAAGCAAACTCCATCTTGTCCAACTGCTCTCATCCTCTACACCAACAGTTTCAGTTTTTACCATCAGGTTCACTGCTCAGACTCCCACTTGCTAAAACGAACAGATACAAGCACTCCTTTGTTCCTTCCGCTGTCTCTCTTCTTAACGCCAGGAGGAAAAGTTACAGTAGCTTATTCAATAGTGTGGAATATCTAAATCTTTTTTAACTTGAGTTTGAGTGAGTACTTATTTGGCTTGTCCACAATGTGTTTATTATGCTGTGTGTATTTGTGTATCTTTGTACTTTGTGTTGCTCCCACTTGCTGTGAAACTAATTGCCCCACTGGGGACAAGTAAAGCAATTGATTGATTGATTGATTGATTGATTGATTGATTGGAATGTCGCCACCTGCTGGTGTGGCGAGTAACTGCACCTCACACATATTGTTTCCCAGATCCTGCTGTGGTAGGAATCGGACAAAATTATGCAAATACATGTAGATGGCGAAATATTTTTGGATCATGGTACACATTTGTAGATTGGCCTGCGTGGGTTACAAATAATAAAGTCCAATAAAAACATATGTTACCACCAACAGCTGTTATTCAGTGTAATAGCATGAAACAGAACATGGGCTAATGGTGCTGGTGCAGTTGGTAGAACATGAGATACAAACAAAACTGGGGTTCACTTATAAAAACATCACCTCACAGTGCCTCCAGTGATGAAATCAAAGTTACTGCTGTGTGGTTGTATGTCTCCGCAAAGTAGTCAAGCTGCAGTTACAGTTTACATCCATGTCTGTCAATGTAGACATCATTAATTAATGTTACCAATTCAGTATCTGACCAATAGCCCTTTTCGACTGGCATGGACTGGCTTGGTTTGGGCCGTCAGCCCAGCACAGCAGTTTGTATTTCCATCACAACAGGGCTACCTTCTTGAAGGTGAGTCTTAAACTGATGACAGCTTGTCTTGATCGATGACGTTTAGAAGCAGTGGGTTGATCCACAGCTAAAGTTCCCTGTTATTTTTGCTGCATGTGTTTTTCCACAGCAGGGCAGGTAAAAGAAGTTTGCCTGTTGGAGGTGAGCTGTTTGCAGAGGTGCAGGAAGAGCCTGTTGACTGCAGCTCTTCATCAACATCTCACTGTGGCTGTTTCTGCTTTTACAGTACTTTCCTTCCTGAAGTTGCGAACAAAGTCCAGCTAATTCAGTAATAACACCTCTTTTCCTATTGATTCTTCACAATAAAAGTCCCCCGTTATTTTGTTAGGTAACATCTTCTGAGGAAAGGAAATGCTGAGTTTTCGAGCAGCAACTCCACACAACTTCTAATACAGCTGATAGCGAACATGAAACAGTAAAATGAAGCAGATATCTAAAGTAAAAACAGGAAGCAGGAGAGAAACTAAACTCAAAACCACACAGATTCAGTTAGAAGCTACAGATGTACTGAGTGCTGAACACAGCGACTTTTAAAGACGCCTTTCTCTCTGGTCTGCAGACAGAGGTCAGTAGAGTCTTGCAACACACACTCTGTGGTCGGTGAGATGTCACTGGTTCCCGCTTAAGGGTGGGTGGCCCAGCTTTTGGACCTACTCCTGAGAAGGTCAATCTCCAGAGTGGCTTGGTGTGGCAATGCGTGTCAAAACGGATATTGGAAACGTAAATCGGCGAGGCTTGGCTTTACTCAGTGTGACAATGGAAAAAGGGTACAAATGTCTCCCAGTCTGTTCCTGAGTGTTTAATAATGGACAGAAAAGTGTTTTTGCAGATGATGTCACAGTGAAGCTGACCTTTGACGATTTGGATATAAAATGTCGTCACTTCATCATTTTATCCTCGTAGACATTTGCGGGAAAGTTTGTCATATAACTAAGAATTCTTGAGTTATGTCCCAAAAACAAAATCTATCTCTCTTCATTGTTGAGTCTAAGTGGACATTTGCTGAACAAAGTCCCTCAAGGTGTTCTTGAGATATCGTGATTATGAAACAACCTGAAACATAATGCCTCCGGTCACGGCGATCGCTAGTACCTTTAATGGGGAGAATTAAAATAATCTTCACAAAATTGTCCTTCAAATACCTTTTTTTTTTATTCAATTATTCTCAAAATCATATATACAGCATGTACATCCGATTTGCTCTCCTGTCCTTCAGTCTAATTCAGTGCATGTCAGTTCCATTTATTCTGATTCTGCTGCAGATCTGCTGCTATGCGGCCCCGCCTCTTAGAAATTACATTCATATACAACTAATTTGAAAGAGCAAATATGTTTGAGGGAAATATAGTGCTGAGTGAAACATGTTTTCTATTAACATAATGAGGAAATGTTGCTAATTAGTAAAATGTTCACTGACAACGTGTTTTGTTTGTTTCTGCCGAAGTAAACAAACAAATTATCACCTTTTTTATAGCCATTAGACTGAAATCACAGTCTTCCCTATACCCTTAACCAAAGTGCTTTTGTTGCCTGAACCTAACCACAGACAGAACATATACAGCATAGTGCATAAATGTAGTGTTTCATTAACCGAAAGAAATGTTGTCTCTGAACATAATTCGGGCAGCAATTACATCGTCCCCACAGCAATTTTAAAAACAACTGACTAATATACAAATGCAACGTCTAGGAGACGGGGTTGTGCCATGTTGTTGCCAGATCAAAGTAGCAAGGGATCATTTTCATTGTGTTGTCATTTCCAGCTATGTTCTGATCTCCACGCGAGTCGCAGAGCATAGAGATGCTATAGAGTTTGTGTGTGTTTATCATTAATACATCAGTCTGACATTATGATTTGTGTTACTGCAATGCAGACAAAAACATTTCACTGCGTCTGACAAGCAGATACACCAGTGATACTCGAGGTTGTTTTTTTAACCAGCTCCTCGTAAAGCCCTTGAAAATGTCTCAGTGAGTTTCAGTCTTCAAAATCTGATACCATAAAAATATTTTTTAAAAAGCAGGTGATTTAGATAACAACAGATCTTTTAGAAAGCAGACATTCTGACTTTGCATCGCAGGGAAAGCACAATTGTTAGTAATAACATCAAGGATGATGCCATCGCTGTGTGACAGTCAGTAAGCATGCACAGCACAGGAACCTGAAACTGAAGCTCATTGTATTATTTACACCTGTGCTTTCCCTGCTGTATGTGACAATGTGTCAGAGCGTCTTGGCTCACCAGTAAGGTCGCTATAAAGCATCAGCTATTTGCTGTAGAAAAAGTGCTGCCCTTTCCTCATCACTGTGCACCTAATTTTAAGTGGCACTTAAGTGCCTCAGTTGGCTTTACGTCAAGATTTAAAATTCATTACATTATCTAAAAGGTATTGTGGTCCTCACTGTATCTAGCAATTATCTCTGTAGTACTGGTATATTTTATCTCTAACCCTCCAACATTTGCATTAACCTAAAAGTTGGCACATAGTTTATCACGTACCCACTCTCTCTGTTCTCACATGAGACAAAAGTTTAACTGAGACAAGTTTTGAAGAGGAGGCTATAGTGCTCTTAGTTTTGGACCACAGCTGACATTAATTATATTTTGTGCTGATAAATAATAGAAATAAATGAGAATTTTAAAACAGTCCCTGCTTCTCAATTAGTTTTAAAAAAAATGTCTGACTAAGCATTAGGCCTATACAACACAAAAACTTTACAAAATTAATGTTACTAAAGTCTAAACAAAAGTCTACGACTGAGATAAAGTTTTTTTTCTACCAGATATCATACCTGTATCATAAACCTTTGTTTGCCACAGAGGTTATTTCCAGCAATAAATCAAAATCCAATGGAAAAATTCTATCAGCTTTTTGAGGAGGGAACAAGTGTGATGCGTCCTCCCACAGGCACTCCATTGGTCTATAGTTGATGTGAGTGTTGGAGGGTTAAAACCATATTTTAATAGCTCAGTTTACTGGCAAATGTCACTTCATGCTAACCCTAGCAGACAGCAAATGATATTTTGCTATAAAAGAAGCACAAATTTTATATTGTGTAACAACACCCACTCCCTACATAATGTGAATGTGTTAGTGCCAAGTCAGCACCGTCTTTTCTAAATTGGCTGATTTATTTTTCAAGTGTATTTAAAAACAATAACCATCAGCTTCATCAAATAGTGGATAGCTTGCTTATTTACCTTTCCACCCTCACTAGTTTAGAGGAAAGTAATAAACAGGCCTCAGCTGCAAAAATATTGTGTTGTAATATCAGTGACATTTGTTCAAGTGTGATCTTTAAATGCATATATATATATACAGGAGGTGCCAGGCTGTTGTGGCTGTGTATGGTTCTTATATACGCTACTGAGGCTCCTGTTTGTTAAACGGATAAACTCTTTAATTGCCAATATGTCTTTCTTCAGACTTCAATCATCCAATCCACCAAACAAGAGTCAAGAGCAAAAAAAAAAAGCTGTTTGGCATTGGCAGAGAAGATTTGGCAAATTTTTCATGGGTGCAACCCACGTACTCAGCTCTGCTGCTCATCCCACAAATGCATGTTCCTTACAAATGTGGCACCATTTAAAAGGGAAATAAACAGGCTTTACAACGGTATAAGATTTATTGCCAAGAAGCATTTTTACAACAAAGAAACAATCTACCACACACAGATTTCCTTACTTTTTGTGCTAAGTTTATATATATTAAATAAACTACAAAATTAAAACTGAAGTTCTAACTAAGGCAGAGGTAAATGTTCTACTGTTTTCAGTCTCCCTCTCTGTTTGGGAGTTAAAATTTTAACAGATAGCGACAATTTACCATAAAACTTCAATTAATAGCCTCAGCTGTTATTTGCTTCAGTCATTGAAATCAACAGGTGTACATTCGGGACAGGCCTTTCATTCCTTTCACACAAAACTGTTGCTCAGCAAAGGTCAGGAAATACAATCAAATTGTTTATTCAAACCAGTGTGAATATTACTTGCTTAAAAATTAGGCTTCAGATAATCTATTTATTATGATTAATTAATTTGATTGAGCTCAGACAGACAGAGCATCAGAGACAGAATGAGTTACAGCACCCATTATACCGACACAACACCACTCTATCCTGTAAAAAACAATCCTCACAACTTGGATTAATTTTTATGAAAAACCCTTTTGATTCTTTTGATCGTAGGACAGATTAAAAAAATACGAATAACTTACAGGGTAATAGAGGAATTGACACATACTTTGAGGTAGCCAACAACCTGGTTTTATACATCTGAAGAAATTCTATTAAAAGAAAATAAACTGCTTGGCAACCAGACCAGGCCTCTAATTGAGACAGGTGTTTATTTGTCAAAATGTACAGCCACACTGGGCTAGTAAAAAGGACGAGGCTTTTTACTGATGTTTTATGGTAGTTACTAGCGGATGTTATTTTATGCAAACGCTAGCTATCAGACAGCAACATGTGTTTTGCTTTAAAGTAGCATAAAATTAACATTTCACCATCTGCTTCCTACATAACATGAACATGTTTATTATGTGGCCAAAAACCAAGACAATCGGCCAAAGCTTTCAACAGACAGCTAGCTCACTGATCGTTCCAACTTCAGTAAGTAATTACTATAGTAATAGTCATGTACCGTGAAAATACTGGTAATCTGGGATATTGTCTGCCCATGGGCTATTTTAAGAATATATCTATAAGTACGTCTAATTTTACTTGTGTCATATAAATCCGGTGCTTTCCTGTCGATGCTTGTTCCCTGCAGGTTGTCAGAAGACATTGTGGTAAAGTGTAACAAAAGTCAACTCTTTAAAAAATGATTGCACTAAGCAGATTTTGGATTAAATAGATTATAAAACGTGACAGTTTGAAAGCTAAGAGTTCTGTTTATCTATCCATAGTACAGAAGCATCATTTACTACACTTTCACCAATAAACCTGAACCTCCTGAGCAGCTTTTAAACAATGAAAACAATGGGAACAATGGGAACATGGCCACCTTATAAAATACAGTAATATAAAACCATACTAATAGAAATGCAATGTTCTGGTTTTACATGGTGAGTTACAGCCTCCTACTGTACACCACACGGGAATGATTTTTCAGGCAATGAAACAAAGTGATAAAAATATAATGAGAAAATAATAACCTCCATCATATAGGAGGAAGAAGCACAGTGATCACAGTGTGGAGCTCCTGCTGTGGTGTAAATAGGACATGTTCTGGGTAAACTGTTTCTGCAGGACACCAATGATGCAGAGACTGACACCTTTCACACAACACACACTTTCATCTGTGGTTTCCACAGTAACCAGCAGTAACATCTGGCTGAGGATGGGTCAATATAACTTGAGTCTCACATTTTAGCAATTGCTCATTTTCACTTCCCTCTCTGCAGCCCTTTTTTTGCTCTCTGACCAATAAGCAGAGCGAGGAAGCTCTGCAAACAAACTCCCTCGGGTGCATATATCAAACAACACCTAACTCATTCCACGAGTATAAACCTTGTATGTATTAAACTCTGCAGACCAGAAGCAAAGCTGAAGTGAGACCTAGCAAAGTAAACTCCCTGTCAACATTTGTTGCGGTGCCAGAGAGAGGAAACAAGCATAAACTTTCAAGTCATCTTTTAAAGACGGGCATTCACAGCCCCAATTATAGGAGAAGTCATTTGAGGATGAGGCAGTTGCATTAACAGTTACTGAGGAAAAAAAAAAGTAATTTAAAATCTAAAAGCCCGGCACTGTGGATGTGTGACCTGTCTAGCCTCAATTAATACGGCTAAACATAAATATAGGCAAGGTAATTTGAGTCTCAGATGCATTCTAGCTGTCTTAGATGTTGGCTCTCGAAATTAGTAATGCTGCCTCTTATTCTTGATGCAGGACAGATTGGTTTTGACTGAAACACAGGTTTGGAATAAAGATACAGGCTCTGGAGGAAAAACACCACAAATGTCAAATGAGTGGGAAAGCAAACTGAATAGCAGTTGCCTTCGACTTGAAGCTTTCCTAAGGGGGCGTACCATTATTCTTGCTACCGGTGGGAACATTGATGCCAGTTAACCCATATTTACTTAGATCTCTGTGTGACTGTGTGTGGTTTTAAGGGCTGTTATGGGCGACTATTCCTGCAGCTACACCAGCTGCTACAAAAGAACATGTGATTGTGCACATGTATGCTTTTCCTGTACTTGGCATTTGCTTGTGTATGAGTAGATGATTGTACATATGTGTATTTATTGTGTATATATAAAGCAGCCCCTGGCAGAAAAAACAGCCCCTAATATGAGTTTATAGGCATGCGGTGGGTCCGCCATCTGCAACAAGGCTAAACCCAGTCTGACTCATGTATCGAGGGGCCCTGGCAACACTACGTAACCAAAAGCCCCATCCATAATCACCATGGAAACACATCCTGCTCCATTGAGGATAGGGTGACAGAGGGCAAGTGGCAAACTTTGAGATGAGTAAAAAAGGTACAAAAAATTTAAAAAAGATTTGCGCTGGTTTTAGAGAGATCCTCTGTCTGCTTCCCAGTGAGGATTCAATGATTAATAACGCGTGGCCTGTCTGATTTTTCAGTAGAGCCAGAGAAGGATATTTGAATTTCATGAGCTAATGAATACCCTACATTATCATTCATTAACATTTTCTCACATTTATGCGGCTACAAAACAATAGTACTGTTCTCACAGAAGGCCAGTGGAGAGCAAAGCAGCAAGGTTTGACAGAAATACAAGGTTACTGAACAACAATGACAGTATTGTTGGATATAAGCTGCATATTTGACAGATTACAATGCTTGAAACTGCATGTATATAGTTTTTTTTTTTTTTTTTTTTGTGGCGGTGGTAGCACACTGGGGCAGCAGAACAAGCTATAAACAAAGCATAGTTACATTGCAGTTACATTAGCCCAAAACCTTTCTGGCAATATGATAACCTTAAAGGGATAGTGCACCCAAAAATGAAAATTCAGCCATTATCTACTCACCCATATGCCGATGGAGGCTCAGGTGAAGTTTTAGAGTCCTCACATCCCTTGCGGAGATCGGCGGGTGGAGCGGCCAGCACACCTAATGGCAGACGGCGCCCCAGACTAACGTCCAAGAACACAAAATTGAATCCACAAAGTATCTCCATACTGCTCATCCATAGTGATTCAAGTGTCCTGAAGCCCCAACATAAAAAGATGTTTCGAAAAACATCATATGAACTCTGTTTTTAGCCTCACTGTAGCCTGCAGCTCTGACTGCTTCTCTGTGCTCCGCGCTCACGTGTGCACACTTGCACAAGACCAGCGAAAGCATGAGCTTTGCTCACCCGTGTTTACATCACGTGACATGTGCACCGCAGGGGGAGACAGCAGTAACCACAGAGCTAAAAGATAATTTGCACTACGGTCTTTCAGCAAAGGACAGCCCAACATGTCTGAAGACTTTGAAATTGAGGAGGAACAGCATTTCTTTGTTGAGCCGTATTTGTTTGAGCCCGAGTATACGGACGCTGAACTCAGGCTACTGGACGAAGCAGCCGCCGCAGCTCATGAGCCTAACCCTCAGCCAGCCGCAGAATACCGGAGTCGAGCACTGGAAACCTGGTGGTGTAGTTGTTTCAAATGCAAAGCAATGCCAACGGATGAGGAAAGTCTTTGCTGCTCAGACTGGGAATTGGCGATGCCTGCACTTGAGAATCTGGACATCAGTACTGACGAGACTGCTGCTCTTCAGAGACCGTGCATCACCGATCACCCTGAGCGTGCGCACGTGAGCGCGGAGCACAGAGAAGCAGTCAGAGCTACAGGCTACAGTGAGGCTAAAAACAGAGTTCATATGATGTTTTTCGAAACAACTTTATGTCGGGGCTGCAGCACACTTGGATCACTACAGATGAGCAGTATGGAGATATTTGGGGATTCAATTTTGTGTTCTTGGACGTTAGTCTGGGGCGCCATCTACCATTAGGTGTGCTGGCCGCTCCCCCCACTGATCTTTGCAAGGGATGTGAGGACTCTAAAACTTCACCTGGGCCTCCGTCAGCATATAGGTGAGTAGATAATGGCTGAATTTTTATTTTTGGGTGCACTATCCCTTTAAGTCTAAAATGCATTCTCATTTGGCCTTGGAGAAAAATGGGTCTCTAGCTGCAGGAAGCTCCATTATGTTCACCAGACTGCAGACTCTGCCTGTCTGACAAATTTAAAATGTTCCGTTGTTGCTCGTGCCTGCCTGTGA
Source organism: Epinephelus lanceolatus (assembly GCF_041903045.1). Taxonomy (NCBI): domain Eukaryota; kingdom Metazoa; phylum Chordata; class Actinopteri; order Perciformes; family Serranidae; genus Epinephelus; species Epinephelus lanceolatus. The sequence goes on along the minus strand of NC_135749.1, from coordinate 8,101,361 downwards.
TCTCGATTGTTTGGTTTAAGTAAAGTGAGCATAAAACCCAGTCCAGACTGTCTAAAGTCAGTCTTTTGCTTGCCTTGACATTCTGACAAAATCAAACATTAGCATACGTTTTAGTCTTGGCTCATGCAAATACTGAAGTTTAATGACATAACCATTGTTAACAACTAATAGCTGCACTCTCTCCAGCACCAAACAGGAAGTAGCAAACCTGGAAGGCAGTAAAAATGGAGGGGACTCTGGGAAGGCACAAGAACATGAACAAAGACGAAAGAAATCTTATCATATTTTTGGAGAAATGAAAGAGTGATTCCAGAGAGAAGCAGACAGAGGGGTCTGTGTTTGAAGGATATATCCAGGATGTCAAACTGACTCAGCAGCAACAACAGGTTAAAAAGACAAAGATAGTTAGAAGCTAAAGCCGAACTATAGGCTACAGATCACAGTGTAATAGTGAACCACCACATCACTGCTGATCGCCACACAAGACAATGACTATAAAGGGAAACTCTGCTGATACTGAACCAGCTGTGTGGCATCGCAGTGTGTGCAGATGAACTGTGTCTGACTTCCTGCCTGGACCTCTGCTACCACAGGGAGCTGCGGGGGAAGTCAAACAGCGTTCATTCGCGCACACTGTGATGACACACAGCTGGTTGAATATCCGCAAAGTTTCCCTGCTTCCCTTCACTGGTTCCTGTACAGCAGGGTCGGTCTTTGTTTCACTGTTATAATCATTACAAAGCAAAAGCAGCATGTGTATACATTCAGTAGGCTATATCTTCAGTAGCTAGCTAGCTAACCCTACACTTTTCAGGGTTTGATTTTGGTTTTGGAACAGGGAAGAAACGTATATCTTTTTCCAACCTCTCCAGGTAACGAGTATCATTAATACACAACGTGCCCCAGGCACAACATTTAGCTGCAAATCCACAAAACCAGCCTGAAAATAAAGGAAATCTGAAACGACTGCATTGGAGTTAATGGAGCACAGCTGTGTTGTTGTCAGACCCCGGTCTGAGCCGGCCAATTGCGCATTGACACCTTTTCTCTCGTGTTTCTGGAGTTTTGTGTTTTTGCAGACACGTAAGAAACTGTTTATATGTCATTTATTTTAAAGGGAGTTTGGCATAATATTTTCTACCTGGAGCAGGATGGGAAATAATCTCTGTGAGAGGATATCAGACTTTATTCTTTTCAAAGTCTTCTAGTGCACGTCAGGAAAGAACTGCAGAGGTTATGAATAATTCTTTGTTGATTCGTCAAAACAAGCAACATCTTTCTCGTAAGCCATAATAGTCTCATCCATTGCTCATGTACAAATACTCATTATTGCTACCCTAACATATTATTTGAGCAAATATGTGCTGTGAAACCCTTAAACATTAGATTTCAGCTTTACATTCCTGTCACTGGAAATTAAATTAGACCACCATGATGCAATAAAACCCCTCACTGAAACAAGTGCATCTCAGCACACAGACATCAACTAATAATGATGGCACCAAAAACATTTAATCATCTATAAATGTGTGGAGTTCTGCTATAAGGTTAATAGCAGTGACTAATTATAGAGTTGTATGTAATCAGACTCACATTAGTTGGTCAAACTGGTAATTATCAAATGGATAAACATGTTATTTAATAGAAATAAAACAGTAATGACCCACTTTTTAATTACATCATATTATTTTCTGTTCTGGCACCATGTTATCTCCTTTTGGACGTCAGCATGGGTCAGTGCAGCTTTTATAAAGACGACTGCTTCCAGGCAAGCCAATCAGATCAGATTTAGCTTTTGTCTATGGCGTCCAACAGAGCTAATCATCTTGGAAACAGCCCAGCAGTGGGGAAAAGGGTCTGTTATGATGGGTACAACATGTACACAGAGCTTGTGTACCAAAGGACTGCAGGAGGTATAATGGTAAAGAACAGGACATAATGGGACATTACTAGCACTCATAAGGCTCCAACCCACTGATATCCAAGCAATGACAAAAAAAAAAAAACTTCCAGAGAGGATCAAAGTACAACCACTAGCTGTCCTTTTCTTGCCTGTAACATCACATTAGCTTTAAAAGCACCCGGCTGGGAGCATAGCGATCAGAGGAAAAGGTCAGCCATTCTGCCCGGACAAAAGAGAAGCCTCCTGCTGTGTTATTGTGCCTGTGTCACTCGGATAGGCACCAGGTATATGTGCCTCAGTTGCCCCCCTGTCTGCAGGTTTGCCTCATAGTCTTCAATCACCTCTGGGAAAACTGTTCCTGAAGCTTCCTGGCCCGGCCTTTCAGTGTTCAGGCGGACACTTTCCCCGAGCTCAGAAAAGGTCAGCAGGTATGCTATGAGCAGTGCAGAACAGGTACTTACAACAGGGGTAATTGAGCAGCACAATGTCGTCCAAGGCAATGTAGCCCTGTCGCTCCTCGGAAATGGTCGCTTCAAAGATGACCTGTGGAGACAGTGGATAAATTAAATGACTACAGACCATTACATCTTGAGTGGCAAGTAGACTGACAAAGTAGGAAATGGGAGGGATGGAGTCCAAAGGCCTGTCAAGAACAGACATGCACAGATATTCCATTAATTCCACCATACATTTAGAGGCTCTGCTGTAAAACCTGGAATTGCTATTTAAATGGTAATCTGGAAGGTTCCTTGCATTTCTGGTCCAGTGTGTTTTGTGATATTTGTTCAAACACAGTATTCTAATAGCAGCTAAATCAGAATTTATTAACTGAACCTTTTCATCTCTCTGAAACACCAACAGGGAAATATCAGGATTTGGAATAAGCCCCTCAGAATCAAAAAAGAGTGTTCTGGAGAGCCACTATTTTGTCCCAAAAGAAAGTCATGAGTCATACAGGGAAAAACATTATCATAGAGGAAGCATAGATTTCTGCACCAACACTGGCCTGAACAGATCTGAGTGCGAGGCAGCCACCTGACAGTTTGTGGTTTCAGCTGTGAGTAGTGATTGCAGTGATGTCTCAGTGGTCATAAATAGCTTGGATTGTTGGATATACTGTGTGCTTAAACCTATACTCCCAAGGTAGATATGAAAATAAACATTTGCAATTCAATTTTCTGGCAATAAAAAAAATTGCTTGTCTAAATGCAAATCTCAATGGCTATCTGCAGTATCCCAATCATCAACCAGAGCTTGACCAAACTAAATCTTAAAGGGACAGTTCACCTCAAAATCTAAACGACATTTTTGTTCTTACTTGTAGTGCTATTTATCAATCTCGATTGTTTTGGTCACAGTTTGAGATATCAGCCGTCGAGATGTCTGTTGTCTTTCTAATGTAATGGAACAAGACGGCACTGAAAGCGCCAGAAAATGGATTTGAAAAACCAATACATTCTCACTCCAACCTCGTCACATATCAACGTTTGGTCATGGACCTTTCACGTCCAGATATAATGTGAAAGGTACCCTGGGTGCGTTGGTTGTTGACGTTCTGGAATGCTGTGTCTGTTCGTTTTCACAGAAAATTTACCATTTACATACAGTCTCTTTAATAAACACACTACATCGGTACAAAATGCAAATTGACGTGGTTAGGTTTAGGAAAAAAAGAACAGGGTTTGGCTTTATAATCTTATAGGATGCAAACACGGCTCTCCAAAGTGAAGGTCGGTGTTTGTTGGACCCATCCACCACCCTTCCTGCCCACCCTACTCGGACTTTTGCCGCCTAAACTCTTATTCTTGTCCTGCTGTGTTTCACACTGATTCCGCCGAGTGCTGTCGAACTATAACGGCAACAAGCTGCGTATCATGCCGACGTTAAAGGATGGCTTCTACAGTGTCTGATGCTGCAAGTCACTGCCCAAGCACCAGATTTTTACTGGGTTGGATAAACTCAAAAGCAATGTCTCTTTCCAGAAATCATGACCTAGTTACTCAAGATAATTCACAGACCTTGTTGTGAGAACTTTAAAGTAGGAACTATTTTCTTCCTACTGAACACACACCAGACATGTCACCATGCAGAAGGAAGTGTGCATCTACTGCTAACTCACCTAGCACCACTGAGCTAGCTAACATCACGGCTCAGTCGAGGAGGACGCCATTGATCTTTACATCTAGCAGTCATGAGCACAAGCCTCTCTTCATGAGTAGATGCACACTTCCTTCTGCATGGTAATTAGTTGGTAGAAAGAAAAACTCAACAGCAATGAGTGTCTCTTTTCCAGAAATCATTACCTGTATAAACTACACCAGCCAACCTTATCATCATGCAGAAGGTAGCGTGCATCTACTAATGGATGAAAGGCTCGTGCATGCGGCACGGCAAGATGTATATATTAATGGTGTCCTGCTCTGCTGAGCTGTAACATTAGCTAGCTCAGTGGTGCTAGGTGAGCTAGCAGTAGATGCACACCTCCTTCTGTGTGGTGATATGATTAGTGGGTAAGGTAGAATGATAATGAATGATAAAAGTTCTACAGATAAGAGGAAAAATATGTATTTTCCATATTGAGGTGAATTCTTTCTTTAATTTTATCCTGATGTTTCTTCCATTTTTTCCCTATCAAACATTTATTTCTTTGGTCAGGGTCGGGAGGTCTCATCCAGCTCCAAGGACAGAGGGTGGCATATACTTCATGGATAGTAGCCTGACTTGATTTGAACACCCCTTGCCTAATGGATAATCATAAGCATTCTAACCCTCAGTAAGTATCTCAGTCTTTATTAAAATTCTGCTTTCTCAAAAGGGAATTAATCAAAACGGATATTCAACACAACAAACATCAGAAAATGATTCACTACACACCACATACTATATAAAGAATTCTATGTATAGAATTAAATAGTGTGCCAGATGGATAATTAAATCTCAGAAAACTCAGGTCATCCTGTTAATTCAGTAGGCGTATATATTAGCATTTTCTTCTGCACAACTGTCTGCAAAATGCGCACAGTTAGGGACTATTGATTGTACACTACATGCTACGGCGCCTTTAGGAATAATCTGATGCTATGTAAGGTATACTGTAATAACTCTTCGCAGCACAGCCAAGGCATTTTATTAGGCAGAGTGGTAGGCTCATAACTTCGATTACAATCAATTTGCCTCTTTCTCTCAGGCTCTTTGGTGGACAGGGCTTATAAATAACTCAGAGAGCAGGTGTGTAAAGAGCTAATTCATAGCATCTTTGGTGCATTATTTTGTTAACCTGCTGTGTTGGACTGAGTTTGGGAGCCGGCACTTAATTTACTACTTGCACATTTGTTGAGAACTGCTTAATCAACTACCTCCACATATGACCGTGGGAGACCATTCCTTTTTACTTTACCACTACAAGGGTTGTTTATTTTACTGTCATATCAGCAGCACATAGGTAGAAATTAAGAAAATAAGATAACGAAGACAGTTGAAACAAAATAGTGCCATTCATCCATTCTCAATAGAGAATATGCCAGCTGAGCGCCCCCTCACTCACCTTGACATTACACACGTGAGTTTTCCTGCATATTGTCCTGCATACAGACACATTATTGATTGGTGTGGCCATATATAATGGTCACATCAACTGTAACATTTCACAGTGGTACCAAAGACCATTCTTGACAGTTTGCGTGACAAAACAATCTCAGCTCAAAGGTCAATCTGTCGACACAACACGACCAGGACCACGCGTTTGAAAGCAAATAAAAAGCTAATTAGTGGTACTATTAGTTGAGAAGATTTTGTCACGTGTGCCTCCACATTGTTTACACCCATACGGTACGTTTCTTTATGGCACATTTTTATGAGGCAATGCCCACAGCCTAGACAGAGGTTATGACCCCACTGCCCGTTATTCCTGAAATATACAGCCAACAGAATTTTAACAGCATTCAGACCACAAGATGCCAAAAGTCTTCACTGAAATCAATATTACAAAGGCAACTATCATTAAATCCGCTTTTACACATACAGACTTGAAGACTGGAGAATTGACAGAATAGCAGTCATTAAAAATTGATCCCCAGTTCACAAGCTGTCACTGAGACTAAAAGACACCCCACTGTATAATGTGGGAAAAGCCATGCCAATCTGTTGAGCTTGTACGTCATTGTTGGACTACACAGTTTCAATGAGCATAGTGGCAACATCAGAAAATAACTGCCCAATCGGACTTGAGTAGGTGTATTACTGTGCTTGTTGCTAAACAATGTGCAAAGAAGGGTCCCGGCCATCCATTTGCACATTCTCCCCGTGTCAGCGTGGGTTTCCTCCAGCTTCCTCCCACAGTCCAAAGACATGCAAGTTAATTGGTGACTCTAAATTGCCCGTAGGTGTGAATGTGAGTGTGAATGGTTGTTTGTCTCCATGTGTCAGCCCTGTGATAGTCCGTCTGTGTGTCCAGAGTGTACCCTGCCTGTCACCCAATGTCAGCTGGGATAGGCGCCAGTCTTCCAGCAACCCTGTACAGGGATGAGTGGTAAAAAGTATAATGAATAAGTTGCTAAACAAGCCTGACATTTAGACTCATAGCAGGGAAGAGACACCCTGCGACTTTAGAATCCATAGGTGAGAACTCAGATTCGAAGCACTTGGCAAATGTCATTAAAAAAAAAAAAATAATGTCTCTTAGTGGTCTTTAAATAAGTCTGGCTTACCAAGAGTGTACAAAACATGAATAAATCCCTCTTCTGTCCTTTTTATCAATCCATACGGCAGCTGCAGGAGTCCTTAAACGCAGCCTAAATATTCACTCAGTCATCTAAATGAGCCGGGAGCATGCAGAGCCTCAAAGTGAATCGGGAGGCCTCCCAGAGCGCAACAAAGTCATTCCGGGTTTCCGAGTAGTAATTACAGAAAGCAGAGCCCAAATCATTCTCTCTACGAGCAATTCTTCCCTTTTTACTGCAGCACGACAAACTCTGAACTTGAGGGTTGAGTGCATTAACAGCTGCGAAGATGAAAGTTGTAACTGTATACTATATCATGTGTGTGTGTGTGTGTCACTGATTTAGCCACTCTTACTACGTCTAGTTATCTATGCCAGAGCCCAGTGGAAGTCAGACTGTGACCGTGCACTCAGACGAGCAATAGATTGCAATGTTGACAATACATCAGGCTTTAAGTGCCTGGGGCCAATCAATACCACAAAAGGCCTTGGCAGATGGATACAGACTAAGGCTTTCTTTCCACTAATTTATTTTTATTTTTCATTCCTATGTCGGGCCATTAGAGACGTCAGACCGATTAACTCTTCAATTCATCACGCGTCAACGCACCCACCACCATTGATTCACTCAGCTCCGTGCTTTGAGCCATCATTAAGCTCCTCCGCATCTGCCCTCACTTTTAGAAAAGTGTGTTTGACTATGACTGTGCCAGACACGGAGGAACTTGGCATCCAATAGCTGCGCACATGCAAAAACACAAGCTATTATGCAAATGGCTACAGTAGAATCCCCTTGAACTTTGTTCACACAACGCAGGGCAATGAAAATGAGACGATTTGCTCAATGTACGAAGAGTGGAGTGAAGCTGGAGTAGGAGAGGGTGCAATGGCCCTGAGTGCTCAATGCACTGCAGATGAAGAGGACACATGAACAGAGACAAAAAAAAACACAATCAGATAACGCAAAGATCTTCACCAAACTGACACAAATATACAGCATAACTAAACTCACTGCCAGAAAAGCCAAATACAGGCAACACAACCAAACACTGAAAGATGATGCAAATATGTACAACACAAGCAAGACAGATGCTTCAAGTTGCACGGAAAATAAAAACAGAGCTAAATTTTAAAACAAAGTTTCCATGGCACAAAAACCAATGAACATGCATGGACATGGATTTGCTTATGCTGTATGTATTTTCTGAGGGTCTCTGAATTGGGTCATGTTGTATGTAATTGTGGAGCATTACTGTATTTGGTTTGTTGTGATGTATCTGTGACGCATCTTTGTCAATGTGTTCAATGTGTGCATTGTAATTTAGTTTTTTTTTTTTTTTTTTGCCTCTTCTTACATTTCGGGCTGCTGGTTTATAACTGTCCATGTTTCCAGACTGGCTGCAGTGCGTGTTTGTGGCATCCAGGATGGTTCTAGTAATTCATGGTTTCTGTACTGTAGTTTTGAAAACAGTTTCTTCTGTTGTTTTACAAATTAAATCCAGACTCAGTGATTTCATTGATGGCAACGCTGGTGTCCTGGAACACGCTTCGGACTCTGATTGGTTCCAACTCACGTGTCACTGAAGGTCATAGTTTATTTACAGATCTTGAAAATACAAAAACAGGTTTCACACATCGGAAACTGTTCCTTTTGGAAACCCTAACCCTTCATCAGTCAACTGTCGAAACGTCACATGCAGTGATATGATTAAAATTTCCAAAAAGAGCAGTTTCTGGTGTACAGATCTGTTTTTGTACAGACCTCGAACACAGCCACCTTCGAACAGTGTATAGGAGTTATCCAAACTGTTTATTCCCCTTGTGGTGCAAGCCGAGCAGGAATGGGACAGCACCTCACATTCCTACTTTCGCACCAGTCCTTATTCACCATAAAGCAGACACCTCCTCCCCTCTGTCAGATCAGCATTTTGGAGCCACCTCTGAATGGCATATAGTACTAATCCAAAATGTTTATTCCCCTTGTGGTGCAAGCCGAGCAGGAATGGGACAGCACCTCATGTTCCTACTTTCGCACCAGTCCTTATTCACCATAAAGCACACACCTCCTCCTCCCCTTTGTCAGATGAGCATATAGAAAAGAGTCACGTGGTTGAAGCTGCTGTCCACGATTTAGCCAAGTTTTGGTGATACAAAGAATTTACAACTGGAAACTGGTGCAGGCATGTTGTCCAGTTTATTATCCAGGATGGCAGTGGTGCCCATGTTTTCCATCTTTTCCTCGATTTTACTGATAGAAACATTTGAAAACCTCGACCTGGCCAGCTAGCAGAAGTCGGCAGAAGGAGAGTTTACAGAATGGTGAGTTGATTTCCTCATATCTGAAAAGCTTCTTGCCACCATCTTCCAACACCAATCACAATAAGCACCTTGCAAAACAGACACAAGGGCATAAATGCTCGGGTTGGCCGGCTCTCTTTACTGTTTCTTAGACTTTTTTATTGGCATTCTCTTGTTTACAAAGCTGTTCTTGGCTTACCTCCAGCATACTTATGTGTCTACATTAAGCAAAAAATTGAAAATGGCTATACTTTCTGTTTTAAAAACATGTTTTTATTGTGTATGCCAAGGGAACGTACAGAGTCTGGCAAGCGAGCATTTCTGTAAGCAGCTCTTTATGTGTAAAATCTTCTGCAGAAGGACTTAAAGTTACACTCTTTGGTTCCTCTTGGATGTTTCAAAGGTTGCAGGGTTTTGTATATACTGTAGTCTTCTATATGCCAGTGTCAGGGTGTATCTTAGCTCGTCTTTGTTATCATATGCAGTTGCCCTTTTTTTGCATTTTTATGTTTCACTTCTAGTATATACAAGTGTATATACACTTCTAGTATATAGGCTTTTCTTTGTAGTAATCTTACTTTGTGTTTTGTATTGCTTGTTTTAGAGCTGTACATTTTCATTTTGTATTTTTGTTCTGTGTTGTCTGTCTGTAACATTAGCTGAACTGACAGAGGTGCAACTGAAAACATTTGCACCTACATATGGTGTGTTGCTGTTTTTTGTTGTGCTGTGTGTTTGTGGTGTGTTTCTATGTTTCACTGTGTTGGGTTCATCTGTGGTTGTGGTACGTTTTTATATCTCATTGTATTGTGTGTATTTGTGGTGCACTGCTGTATTTCATTTTACCATGTGAAAGGTATTCATGGTGTGTACTGTATCTGTATTTGGCTGTGTTGTCTGCATTTGTATCTGTATTTCTGTTTGCAGCTCAATTTGTTCATAGGTTCCTGCATATATGTTGCCCTACGCATTTCTCAAATAACCCGTTTTATTTCTGTGCAGCATTTATTTCTTTCCAAATGCTGTGCATGTGTTTGCATGAGTTTTGTCCATTTGTGTTTTCTTATGTTGCAGTGTGTTGAGCTGTCACGGCCACCACAGCACAGAGATATAAAAAGATGTATAGAGAGGAAAAACAGTGCAAGAAAAGATAGTGGAGGAACACCTTGCATAGGAGGAGGAGATAGAAAGTGGAGGGTGGAAGCTTAAGCCACACTGTTTGTCATGACGGGGCCTGATAGCGTCTTTAATATTTGATAGCAAAGTTTCACCCTTTTCCAATACTCACACAAGTAGGCACAGAGGAAAATCTATTTCTAAAAACAATATAAGAGATGGATTTGTCCAATTGAGAATATCCAGTTCAAGGTGATGTCATTCTCCAGCCTTCTCTCGGCCTCTCTCAGGCTTTAGTTGTGACAAGAATGGGGAACATAAAAGAGGCCTGTAACGCTACAAAGACACAGTCTGTGAGGTGTGAATCAAGGTTTGGTTCAGTGCAAGCAGAAGGGTGCCATCTCCCAAGATGGAGCGTCGTGTCAGCGCAGCAACCAAAGAAAATGACACAAGAGACAAATCCAAATCGGGAAGAGGGTTCTGGCACAAGAACAAGTGTAGACAGTTGAGGAGACAGAAGCAGCTGGACGGTCACATTTGATGTAAAAGGCATGCAAGCATTTTAATATTCGGCTCCCATAGCGCCATGTTTGGTTCATAAAATTCAATGCCGGTGAATTGATAGTGTAGAGTAACAAATCCATACTGCATCCCAGGAGGCCTCACAGTGAATACATAAAATCAGTGGTGGCAGTAAAAGGGATTGCATTAAAAACAAGATTTGCACAGTAATTAATATTTTGAGCTTTTAGTTTTTATTACAGCGCTGCACAAATTATTTATGAGTGTGCATTAATGATAAAGCTCTCAGTTGATACGTGGACGCCATCCATCTCAGAGAGGACTTTGATTAATTTAACTACTTACATGCAATCGTTTGAGGAATGTGGTGAACAAAAATTGCAACAATGTCCTGTCAATTGATTTCTGAAGCTAGAATGAGGCCAACACTATTGATCCGTATTGGCAATGCGGCAGTACAACATTGAAATATATTGTGTTTAATTGCGCCTGCCATCTTCTCTCTGCAGGCTGAAGAAATAAAATGAGGTGTACAGCAGATCCGCTGCAGCATGTTGCAAGAAGACAAGATGGGATATGCTCAACTTTTTTTTTTTTTTTTTTTCTGTGAGAGTGTGTGTCTCTGTGTGAATGTTGCACATTCACCAACAGTAGAACAGCAAGCCAACGGGGACATTTTGGCGGTCATGTTTTAATCATGCAAAAATCATGTCTAAAACCTTTGGGTGGATTCAGGTTAATTTTAGCATGGAGCAGACCTGTAGGTGTGTGAATGGCAGAGGTTAAACACAGCAGGCTGGAGGGGGGATTTTCACAACTTAATAACACAGTTTTTTTTGTCACACTCCTCCTCAGTGTGAAAGGCATACAGCCCCATGCAGGCAGGCTTTCTATAGGAGGATATTTAGCAAGTGACATATTCTACTGAAGGAACCAGTCTCCTTAAACATGATTTTTTTTTATCATCTCTTTTTAAAAAACCTCTTCATCAGGCTCCCTTTATAGGATGAGCCCAAAAACATTTGGTTTTAAGCCCCGTTTCCACCAAACACTTTCAGTACGGCACCTGTGGAACCAAAAGTAACCCTTCAAACATGGTACCTAGACCCTACATCCTCCTTTATCAGTCTGCACCTCGTTTATCGTCCACAAATCACCAACATTTTCAGAACAAAATAAAACAGGCTGCAGTGAGAGTCTGTCTCCATGGGATATTTAAACATACCAGCTTTGTGCATTTAGTCCTTTTCAGGCAAGCTCATGGGTTAAGAAATTTAAATTTAAGGTGTGTTGATGGATACACGTCGTCGACTCACACATTGACTAACATAGCAAGTTAATGTTCCACTTTAAAAGTTGCCGGCAGCCGGCCCAGTGAATGAAGTTATTTTTTCTCAGACTCCAGCTGCTGTGAGAGGCAGCAAAACATCCTTTCATTTTATAGTTACAGTTTACTGATGAAACTCTCCACAGTATGAACAGTGGTTACATGAGCCTCAAAACCAGACACAACTCAGCCCTGAGCAGAGTGACCGTCCTCTACTGACCAATCAGACTGCAGTGTTCACAGCTTCACCTTTTAGTACCAGATCTGTGTGCTAGGTACCCCAACAGAGGGGGGACCAAACATGGGGACGTCGCAGAACGGTTCCATTGGTACCATCCAACAAAAAAAAAGCAAACTGAACTGTACCGGACTGCTCGGTGGAAACGGGGCTTTAGACCTAATACAAAATTTGTCTGACAAAAACAAAACCAAGTGATGCCTCTTGCAACTAATAGACAAGCTTAGCAAAGCTCTGGGGAACACTGCAGTTACCCCGATAGCCCAGCTGGTTTAATGGATAGATGCAGGGAGTGGAAGGTGAACTTGATGGAGGGACTTTTTGGCTCGTTCTCAACGGCTGAAAAGCTAACCCCTGTCAGGACTGTGCCTCTCCGAAGTGCAGCTGCAGGCTACCAATAAGCTACACTTTGTCGTCTTTGAAATGTTTAATATTTCTTTGGACTTGCACATGTAGGTGGGGTGAAGGGACAAAAAGGGAGAATTGTTACAAACTCTGCTGTTTATTCTGATGTCATGCTGACTAAAATGGCAATGGCATTCTTAGCCAACTGGCAATACTGAGGTCAGCAAAATGTTTGAGGTCATGCCAATATACTGTATGATAAGTTGATAATGTAATTGTCGTGACTGGTTCACTGCAGTTTCAAGGCAGTAATGCTCAGCCGTGGCACTGACTGCTTTTTTCTATCACGGTATACCTTGAAGCATGTAAAAAAAACACCATATGGCCGTGTTAACAAGGTTAAAAACTTAAATTTCACTGGAGGGTTTTTAAACTGCCTGGGTAAAAGAAGGTGATGGGTTAGTGTAAAAAAAAAAAATTGCTGAAATAGGTAGGCAAAAGAGAGAGGGAGAGAGGAAAGATAAGACGGAAGGGAACCAAAAAATGAGATGCACTGGGAATTAGGATGGTGAGATAAGGAGGACAAAGCGGTCAAGGAGTGAACCCAGGAGAAGTCAAAAAATAAATCCAAAGGAAAGAAGCCAGTGTTTCTAAAAGAGCACCTCTTTAACACCTACTGTACTTCACAAACCCAGGCTGACAGTGAGAGAGCGAACCGGTCTGATCAATGTTCTCCTCTGTCCTTCAATGCCATCGCAATCTGAAGTCAGATCTCCAACTGAAATGTCTGCTCACCAAAGTCAAGCAGTGTCTGACCCGGGGTCATGAACTCAATCAGATGACATGCTGATCAAATTGGACCGTCACCCAGTACAAGTTTAACCGGCCTTATAGGTATCAGTCAAGCCCCAGGGAGCAGCACCAGGCTTTGAAGTCATTTTAACATACTGGACAAGCTGTTGAATTACAGCGTCTGGGTTTGTGATGCCACTGGGTGGAGAAAGATTTTTTACCATTGGCTTACACTGGGAAACAGACATCTGTCAATCAGTGCATATACATTATTTTGAATGTCACACGTGAAATGGCTTCTTATACTATCAGGATTTGAGCCATGCAGTCTGATAACTTTTCCAAAGTCTAGAAGAGCCACACAATTAAAACATTTTCTCTTCATTCAAGAGGATGTAGGGCTAAGCCAGAAGTTAGCTGCTCGGCTTGCTGAAGTCGATAGTGCGCCTCGGGCCTGTGTCCTATGGCTTAGCTAACTTTTCTGGCTTCTTGCACCACTGAGCAGCTTTCACAGGAATGACCTGGACCCCACCTCCCACACTGTATCCAGTTCTTTTTATACATCCATGGTATCAGTGCTACCACTCTTCTACGGAGACGATGATATTGGTTGCTTTATGGGAAATGTATTGTAGGATCCTGCATTTTGGGGGATTTGAATCAGTATATATCAGCCTCTGCCGCATCTGGTTTAGCCTTTGTTTTTTAATTAGTCACTTAGGAGTTGCCAAAATTTATGAAAGTGCAGTGCTAAATGATTTTAATGTCTAAGTTGACCATTCAGAAAATATACTATTTTTTTTGTATTTCCTTACACGTTTGCTAGTCCAGGCAGTTCTAACACTAATGGCGAATTTTATACCCTTTTCTACCACAATTAGCATTTATATGCAAGTTCTTCTAACACGTGAAAACTTACTAAAACAGTGGTTCCCAACTGGTGGGTCAAGTTTGTAAAAAGTACAGTGAATTTCCAGCACAGAGCTTTTATTTTGAAGTGCCGTTTCCAACTGTAAAGTGAGTGACTAACAGACAGCTACTTGACAGAGACAGCAAATTAGCTCAAACACATGGTCAAGGGTAGGTATGGTGTTGAATGTATTAAACTGTGTGGGCCTTGAAATAATGACTAAGGAGAAATCTGGACCCTGTGGCTGGACCAGTTGGGAACCATTGCACTAAACATGGGTGACAGACTCCTTTTTTAATGACAGTAGGTCAAAGCCATGTTCACAGCTCTTTAGTAATTGAGTATGTCTTTCTGTTCTTTATTTTGTACTGTCATGTTTAGGGTCATGAACGTGCTTGGGAAAACATGGTTAGTAAACAGCAGAAAGCAGCATGGAGGCCAGTGAATATGTACAGTGATAACTATATTTTTAGACGTGTTTCTTGTTCAGTTTCTCTTTCAAACTTGGTGGTGACTATTTTTCATATTTCTGCTTGGATGGAGATGGACAAAATGTTGCGGCAGCACGTCTTTGCTTCACAACAGAAAAGGGGCGAAAATTAGCATGTTCACCCGGGTCAATCAAAGCTGGAGATGAAAAATACCAGCAACTAGTGCACAGTAATTTGTCCAGGGAATGATTGCTGATTGTAGCATTTCCTAAAAATACAAGAGCTAGATGGTAGACGATGTTAGCGTCGGTTTTGTACAGTGGGAGAAGGGCTTTAGCGTTTCTAAACTGATCTACATCTGCTCACAAATGCTCTCATTTATAGAACAATTACACCACCAACAATGTCCATTTGAAACTCAGAAATATTGGCATTGAATTTTGAAATCTCATATCAGTGAAAACAAAACACAAACGCTGATCCCAGTCCAACATATCTCTGTGGCAGTCTGTCTTTCCTGAGGGGTGCTGATGGTCACTGATTGCGAGATATATATATTTTTTTCAGTTTAATCTCAACCACCCCTCCACCAGCACTCACTTTCACCTCCCCTCTAAAGTGGTAGTCCTCTCCCTGTGTGGATCTGCTCCTCTGTGGCCTGCAGGGGCTGATCTGTTGGCTAGCAGTGCTGGACAGTGATCTTTATCGATGGATGAGTGGAGCCCTGTGGGGCCTGTGCTGAGCTTTGAGTCGCAGCAGTGGGAGCTGGTGAGGACAGGGAGAGTGTTCCCGGGGCGAATAAAAGGAGGGGAACACTAAAAAGAGGCATAGAGCCTCACTCCAAGCCCACTCCTGTCCCTCTTCAGACAACAGATAGACACACTTTGTTCCTTCAGGCCTAAGTTTAAGCCTCTTCGCTCATCTGCACAGCTTTACCTGCTTCATTATGTGCTGCCGATCAGCCAGGTTTATAGGACAAATAAAGCAATCTGTCCTGTGTCTACATGCCTGGCGGGAGGACTTTAGAGAACAGCGCCTTCTCATCACTCAGGCAGCTTGGACATACATCACCAGAGTAGTAGATTACATTGCTTATGCACGCCTGTCCAAATGGTAAACACTGCAGCGCTAAGCAAATTCCCCGCCTGGGCTGACTTGTCTGATTGTACACCTCAGCTTCCCCCTCCGAGAGCACCCCGCCCCCTGCCTCCACCTCCTCCTCTGCTGCGGTGTGTGGCAGACAAACTTCTAGTGTCCATACAGAAGGGAAGAAAATCATTACTTTAAATCAGTTTGGCTGTTTGTGAGAGTCGCTCAGGACAGGAGAGCTGAGGATGGTAAAGCGCAGGCTGTCCTCATTGATCTGTGCAGCCCTCTAATCTCATTAACTGCCTCTTGATTTATTGAGATGGGGCCCAGAGTGCGCCAAGGTTATGGAAGCAAACACCCGGCCCACTCCCCCGCACTGAGGGTCGCATGGAATTGAGGTCAATTGACTGTTCGGCGGACCCACGCTCCCACAATCCCTTACACCAGCCGTTGCCTTCTCATTAATGTCTGTTTTGGGGTGTGGCGGGGGAGCTGTAGGAGGCGGCGAGCTTGGAGGGAAGAAAGAGAGCATTAGGGAATAAATTATCAGCCGTAATGAGGTGAGGCAGGGCTGCATCCCGTCATCAGAATCTTACAAGCTACACAACAGCGCTAATAATGCAGCATCGACAATACAGGCATCAAACGGAGCTATTGATTACACTGCAGCACACAGGTAAATTGACCAATAAATAAAGATACAAAGCAAACACACGCCCACTGTAATTATAAACCTATTGAGCCACGGTGATATATGACACAGCTGCAATTAGCTAATTCTTGCATGTGGTTTGAGTGATAGGATGATGATAATAAAGCTGCTGAGGCTGTCAGTAGCAACAGTTCAGTGTTGGGTGGCCACTGAGAGGCTCAATGGAGCAGCTGGTGGTTTAGTGCCCTGCTAAGTGACACTCTTGTTTCTTTATGAAGGAGGCAGTATACGGAAATCGCCCCTACACAAAAGGACTCGTTCTCAATATGTCAAATGTTACGTAGTGAAGAACAAATACTTGTTGAAATTGGCAGAAGAAGAGCTAGCTAACATTAGCTGTTAGAGCTAGCTAACATGGGGCGTCGGTGGCTTAGTGGATAGAGCAGGCGCCCCATGTACAAGGCTGTTGCCGCAGTGGCCCGGGTTCGACTCCAGCCTGTGGCCCTTTGCTGCATGTCATTCCCTCTCTCTCTCCCCCTTTCACACTTGACCTTCCTATAAATTAAAGGCAAAAACTGCCCAAAAAATATATTTTAGAGCTAGCTAACATTAGCCGTTAGCAGCCAATGGGCGGAACTAGCCACTAACGGTTGCATTGAGTTTATTTATGTTGTGTTTAAGCTCCATTCAGTAAAATGAGGACTGGGGGAAGTATATTATACTGTTATCATGACACGTTCAAATGCAGTCTTGTAAAATTAAGTTTTTGTCAAGAAACTTAAATACAGTTGTGTAAGCACCATTTATCAGTGTTAGATAGATATGACTTGCTACGATACAGAGAGAATGTTGAAGAGGACGTTAAATATGTGAGGTTACTTCGTTCTTGTATATTTTGACATTTGCAGATCTTTACATTGGTCCTGTGTGGCTACCGTTCATATGTGACAAATGAAAAGGAAGTAGAGTTTTTGTTGTAAAGAAAATAAATGAGGACGGCAGAGCAACACATTCATTCATTCATTGTTGGCGTTGCTACCGAGCCGACTCAACGTCTAAAGGCTCATTTATGCTCCCTTTACATACGAAAATGTATACGTCTGTTTCAAACGATGTTACCGTCACGGCCCACATATTTCCATGCACCCTTTACGTTGGCATGGATGTTAACCAATATATCCACCAGGAGGCAGCCCAGCGTCAAAAGTTTATGACAACAACAAACTCAAAAACAAACATGGCGACTGTGGAGGAGATATTGATAATGTACGTCTTGCATAAAAGACAAAAACAGAGGCAGCGTTGTAGGAGGCGGTGGTCGGTGAGGCTGTTAAATACATCGCGACTGGAGGACAGAGAATTCTTTTCTCTAGTACTGCCGATGAGAGAAATTGAATTGTTATTTCTTCTTTGTGTCTCACTACAGCTACGTATCGGGTAGTGACAGCAACACTGCCCCCACGGTTCCCGGTGGTACTGCTCCGTTTGGCCCGTATCCGTAAGCTTTATGGAAACATGCAGAAATACGGACGAAATGAATGCGGAGCACGGACAGAAGGCTCCATCCGTATCCGTATCCGTATTTAACGTTGAGCATAAATGAGCCTTAAAGCCGTCTCCTGACGTCATTAACGTGGTTATTCATAGAACTAAATTGAGATGAAGATAAAAACCATGCAGACTAAAGACAGAAACTACAAGTTGTTTAAAGGAGAAATTTGAATCTGAATTTGAGCTTATTGAAAGGTAGTGTAACGAAGGGCTGACTGGCTTTAAAACAGATCAGTTATTTTCTTTATAATGAAGATTTCTTTTTTTCCCCGGCAAAAAAAAGAGGAATAAATGACTTTGGCACAGTAGTGCGTCGAGCTAAATGCTAACACTGAGCATGCTGGCATCAGACATGCAAATCAAAATTTAGTAATTTTACAAAACAGTGACATAACAAGACGATTTCATCACAATGACTCCCCTCATAGAGTCAGTACACAATCTTAATGAGTTCCTGCTGCGCCCTAACAGTGACCTGCTCCAGTGACTTTCCCTGTCATCATCTCCACAGTGTCACAGTATGGTGTATATTATCAATCCATCTGCATCGTTACTCATCACATCACAGGCAGACTCCAACTGATGAAGCTTCTGCTAACCATTATGTTCATTATTTATTCATGTGTTAATTATTTTTGATTACCAATCAATCATTCATTCTAAAACAAATATCACATATAATAGAAAATGTCCATCTTAATTTCCCAGAATCCAATCTGATGTCTAATTTACTCTGAGTTGCATCGGATATATTCATTTTATATTGTTAAAAAATTAATCTGAGAGGGGAGAGAAAATATATTTAATGTACTTGTGAAGCTGTGACCAGTGTGTGATTACTTTATCTGATAAATCAATAAAGTGACAAATTAGTTAACAAAATTACAATCAGCTTTCTGTTAATCAACTTAATACTTTGCTATCAGTTAACTAAATATGTTAACATTGCTGATAAGACAGTGTTGGATTTTTGAAGGGCTACTACAGCAATTAATTTAGTGTTACACTTCCATAATGTTGGGGCTTTATAAGGTACAGATAAAAACAATCCATAGAGGCAGAGATATCCTGACGTTTAATCCCAGGTGAAATCACAGGATCAGAAATTTCCCATAATTCACCTCTATAGCATTTCCCCTTACATCCTTCCTGCCTCCTTTGTCTTTAAAGCTTCACACCCAGAGTTCTTCACTAAGGCTTCCTGTTAAAACTTCCAATCCAGACCACGACAACCCTGATGATGTCACATTAGCAGAGTAAACTGATCTTCACTGGCAAAATCTGTGGTATGTTCCTTTTACTACAAGTGACAGCGCTGCTGTTAATGTCAAATTTACATTTATTACATAAAACAAGAGCAAAATTGTGGGATCAAACTGGCTTTGAGCTATGAATGTTCTTCCTCCTCCATGTAATGAAAATAAATTGGAAATAATAGGAGCATTTGACGGTGTTTGTTTTGTGGAGATACAGTTTAACATTTTTGGACTGCGGACAGAATCTGGTGGGTTTGTGTGGGTTTCTAATCTGTTTGTTTTGGATCCAATTTTCAAAACTGCAATTACCTACCAGGTTTCATCTCTGACAAAATGGTACACGAATGCAACAGCTGGAATGAGGCCAGTGTGGAGTACTGCTTACTGCAGAAATCAACTGATCTTAAAGCCTCTGGTTTCAAAGCTTTAATATTTCATGTTAAAGAGAAACATTTAAAACTAAATGAGCAACAATCAGAATGTGAGTAAAATACAGCGAGTGTGTTTACGTAAACATAAATAACCCATTTATGAGTGTGTTTCTGAAGTATCCTGTTTATGTGTTTGAGTACGTAAACATCATATCCCATTATCAGAAACCAGCATTATTCTATCTATGAGAAACATGAATAAGCTACGTGTGAAAGAAACCAAAATACTCTCTTATCCCGTTTATTAAGCGGGGTTGACTACCTGCGCAGGTGCGGCTTCAGCCAAATTATGTAACATTATGTCCGCAAAAAGGCCCAACAGAGGCTGTACTTCCTGCGACAGCTCAGGAAGCTCAACCTGCCTCAGGAACTGCTGATCACTTTCTACACCGCCATAATCCAGTCTGTTCTCTGCACGTCCATCACCGCCTGGTTTGGATCTGCCTCCAAACTGGACAGGAACAGACTGCAGCGGACAATCAGGTCTGCAGAGAGGATTATTGGGACTGATCTTCCCTCCATCCAGGACCTGTACCGGTCAAGGGTCAGGAAACGCCCTCACACCCTGGACACAAACTGTTTAAACTCCTTCCCCCCGGTAGGCGCTACAGAGCACTGTTCGCCAAATCTACCTGCACAAAGACAGTTTCTTCCCCCAGGCTGTTGCTCTGATGAATGCCTTACAGTTACAGAGTGGCAGGACAAACAACACTTGCATCTTTGCTTTATTTCTCAAAATTTGACAACATACAATTGCACTATTTACCTCACAGACTTGTATATTTGATGTGTATTTAGGGCTTGTAAATATAACTTGATTTAATTTTGAATTTAGTTTAGTTCTACTTCCACTTTCTTTGTCTAATTTTGAGGACTTAATGTCAACAGTGGTACACTGAGAGCAAAGTTTACCGAAGTCAAATTTCTTGTATGTGCACACGTACTTGGCCAATAAAGCTGATTCTGATTCTGAAACACAAACAGTGCTAGCGGCAGCAAGTTTTGTCTTTCTGTAATGAAAGAGGCTGCGTATCTTCACCACTGTTTGCCTGTCTTATGCAGTGAGAGTGGAAGTGACAAGCTGGCTACAGTTTGAAGGACAGTTTTATGAGAGCAGTGTAGCTGTTTCCGGGATGAACCTTAGCTTAGTACAAAGGTGGATGTGTTCAGAGCAGACAACTGTTTGCGATCGGAGGAGAAAAGATATTAAGTTAAAGGTTCATAACCATGTCTTGATTAGTATATGATCACCTGAAACAAAGAATTGTTGTGTTTTTGTTACCTTAGAATGGGACGTTTAGATCTACATGCGCAGCGGATCCTCTTCAATGGAGTCTGCCATGTTGTTCTACAGTAGCCCAAAACAGACAATCACTGCCACTAGATTTGCAATTTTGTGTTTTCATGTTGTTCTCCTACGTGCTTGGCACACAGGGGAAGTTTCAGTTCTGCGGCTTCACAGCTAAATGTCACACTAAACAAAAGGTCTCCAGTGTTTTTCAGGCCACTGGGACCACTACATATATTGTATAAAACTGAATTGCACTTGAAATAATTCTCTCTTTCTTCTTTCCCTCTGCACCTTCTTCGGTGGTATCAGAGTTGGAGGGTGTGTCAGAGTCTCTTGTTCAAATTGTTCCAAAACGATCCATTGTGGCTCACAAAAATGTCCTTACACTTGGAATAACAGCACAACCAACTGGCCAATATGTGTCAATAATATGTTAATGTCAGCTAACTAGTTCACCACGCCATTAGGGATAAGGGCTGCATACTTAGCATCATTGCACAAGAATTCACTGGTAAAAGTTCCTATTAGAATTATTTTCAAATTATAATACAGTGTATTTTTGCTAATAATATGTTGGATTAATGTTAAAGTGTATTTTCAGACATCTTTTACTTTTGGGGGGAAAAAAACAACCTAAAATGAAAACGTTAAATTATCAAACAATAATTTGGCAGCCCCCCTGCAGTAACTCTGAGGACCCCTAGAGGTCGTAGCACCCCTGTTGAAGACTCAGGCACTGGACCTTTAAGTTGTCAGGAGGTAGTGAATGTAGGGTAGGCTGCTAACCCGTTTTCTCTGCACTCATGTAAACACTATATCCTGAATATGATCAGAACCTGGATAAGCCTCGTGAACAGGTTATAGATATCCACGTAAACGCACCCACTGAGAGTTTGACACTACAGACTCAGACAATTTGCTTCATTAGGACTGCATGGCTGTGGTTTGATTAGATGTGATCGATAGTGGTCTGGCAACGTACGCAAACAGCCAATGAACTGTCAACGCACTTCGGTTCAAATTATGCTGAATTGTGATGCGTGCATGAGAGTATGTGACATCAGAAGACGGGCACAAACACAGAGAGAACCCAAACTGTCTGAACTTTTGCTGATTGAGAAAATAAGTTCGCAGCTACTGTATATTTCCATCACATTTGACTGATTACATACATGAAAACTTCCATCTTGGTGGGGTTAATCTCTGCAGGCCAATACTATCCTTTTGTATAAGTCTTATCTCTCACCTGGTATTCACTGGGCCAGAAAGTGCTGACGGCGAGCTCCACCTGGTGCCACTGGCGTCCCTGGGAGCCTGAGATATTCCACACAGCGCTGCCCTTGGGGCCCGCGTTGACCCGGATGTAGACGTGCAGGTCCCCGGGGCTGTGGCCGTCGCGGCTGTACAGGAAGTAGCTGAACTGGATGCAGTGGGTGTCGTTCTCGCTGAGTGGGAGCAGGAGCAGCTGAGCTCGCTGGCCCCCGAAATGCTGCGAGGAATTGACCATCATGAAGGACCCTGGAGGGGGGAGGACAGAAGATAAGGAAACATCAGAGGACTATATGTACTTTTTATTGCTAACGACTGCTCATTTTATAGTTCAATTATTATTGGCAGACTCTCAAAGACAGCTTACTGTGGTGACTTGAACAGATAAAGAGCAGTTTGAAAGTTTAGTGCGAATAAAACAAAACGACCTTGCCAGCAAACGACTCTTCTTCTAAACAGCGATTGCAATACCTACACACACTTCACAAATAGCAGCCATTTCAGCATTTCCACCTGCCAGAGAGCGCTGAGTGACCTGAAGTAAAAAAAAATAACAAGATCCAACTCTTTCACCTGTAACACCTCAGCCTAGGATAGATATGTCATGTTAGTTTTCACCGGCTAAAGGACGTCTGCCTCTATTTTTTTATTTTTAAACACGGAAGAAGAGTCTGAGAGCCAGAGTTGACAGGCTCAAGGTTGTTACCCAGAATATCTGTGTGATCCTCTCTGGCTATTTGTCTGTATTTGGTCTGTCTTTGCTTCTCGCTGCTTCCTGCTTTCACAGGGCTTCCATCAGTTTTGTAGCGCTGCCTCAGATCTGGTGTGTTCAAAGCTGCAGCGCTGGGTGTCAGATTGGGCTTTCATTTTGGACTGAGGTTCACAGAGTCACTGCTGGCTCTCTCATCCTTGCAGCACAGCAGAGATCCCCTGGCCATGAGAGGAGCACCACAATGGAGGGAGGGGGGGTGGATGAAGAGGGAGCTTTGCCTTTGTCTGTGGCCTTCATAGCAGTGGGAAGCTCAATTTAAAGTGAAAAACAAAACACATACTGCAAAAGTGACTTGATTAGCTTGACTGTCTGTCAGTAGATGCCTATTCAGCGCTAATACAACACATTTTATTTCAACCTGACACAATAATTTGTCCACATCCTGGAAAACCATCATAAATACAAGTTCCACTATTAAAACCAGTAAAGATTCTAAAATAATCCCACTTTATGTCAGCCATAATCTTTTTCTTCCACCGAACACTTAAACAGGGATCAGGCTGCACAGCATTTATGTTTTTTAAGATGGTCACTATGTCAAATTAAGTGGTCCTGTCACGACTTGGCCCAGAGAGACGTCAGACCTATCATATCTTTTACAGCCAGTCTGACGTGCAA
The DNA here is from genome assembly GCF_041903045.1 of Epinephelus lanceolatus. NCBI lineage: Eukaryota > Metazoa > Chordata > Actinopteri > Perciformes > Serranidae > Epinephelus > Epinephelus lanceolatus. Next base: position 8,077,833 of record NC_135749.1, on the reverse strand, counting down.
AGGTTGTAGAGCAGGAGAAAGGCTTTCAGGATCAGGAGCATCAACAATCATAGCATAACAGAGGATGCCTTAGGCAATGTCAGACAAAAATCCTGACATGCTAGTCATTCCAACAGGGCCGAGAGGGGGAACCTGCATGCTGGAAATGGTTGCTGATAAAAACGACAAAAACACAAAAAATATCATTAATTACTCATGGGGTTTTTTTGACAGTGTTGGTCAGGTCATATGTATAGGGCCTTACTGTCACCATAGCTGTCACTACTTCAGTGTATTTCCAGCTCATTAAAGTTAATCATAATGTTTTGGTCACCTAATAAAGTTTTATTCAGAATTTGGTCGTATTAAAGACCCTCTAAGGAGTCTGATTCTGGTAGGCAACTAAATTTTGTCTTAATGGTTTTTAAGCCTGTTTTTTGCCATAGATGGCAAATGCCCCAAGTGCCAAACCCAAGACTTCAAAGCGGGAGTCCACAAACAAATGGGTGACATCATGGTGGCTACATCATTTATTTTAAAAACTCTATAGGCTCTACTCAACAGGAGCATTGGTGAAAGTTGTTTCACTGTAATAAACTTGTTTTTATGCCCATTTTTAATCTCCATAATAAAAAATGCCTCTGATTTCCTCTGCATGACTCATCAACTCCCTATTTTTGTCCAATGCAAATGTTAGTATCAATACAGGAAGCAGTATGGTCTTCACCCTTCTGTGTGTTGTGCCCTGGAAAGTACAGGCTTCCATTCAGAAAACCAGAGCTGCAATTTACTTTTGCCTTTAATTATTGTTTAGCCTAAACCCAAATAGAGGGCAGCACAACACTACTCCAAAAGGGAAACAGTCTTTTTACAATTAGCTCAGGTGGCATGTATCTGTAAATTGAAAAATAGAAGACGAAAAGAGAGGAGATAAAACATTACTGAAGCAGACCTGCACTTGTTGCATGTCCATAACGGCTGATAAAAACCCCACAAAGACAAATTCATGTATTAAGGGGAGACACTACAGTTAAATAGAGTAAAACTTTTAACTATGAAACTATGAAACTTCCCCAGTTGATTACTTACATCGAGACAATTATTTATTACAATCTATAAATCAGGATATGAATATGTGAACAAACCCCTCTGTACAAACCTTCAGAATATTGACAGAAATAATAACTTTGGTGTATATAGGTGCTGCTGAAGTGGAGATTTCTTACTCAGAGTATATGAGAGAAAAGAGAAAGAGAAAACAGCAGCTTTCGAAGATGTGTTTCCAGAACAAAAATGTGACGAAAACAAACACCCATGTCACAGACACAAAACAGCCAAACATCTCAAAATTGAACAGTGCATAAAAAACTGTTTTCACAAATTCTGCAATAAATAAAACTTATATAACCTTTACCTCATCTCTCACAATAATAAAGACACGCTGAATTAGATATTATCTTGCAAAGGTATGAGAATTTCCCTTCTGCAACATTTAAATTAACTAGTGTTATAGTGGAGAGACTGTTCACGTGATCCCTCTTTAACTTTGGAAATTTACAAGAAAAGGGTGATCTGAAACAAAGTTTGAAATATGCTGCCTAATTTATTTAATTTACGAAAACTATGTTGTTTTGTTTGACGAGCTAAAAATAGATCTTTGGTAATCAAAACTCTGACGAATGTATGTTTTGTTTTCGTTGAGGAGACGGAACGAAAGTGATAATGGTGGAATATCAGATATCCAAAATGAGACAAAGGGAGAACAGAATGATAAATTATTTAAACTATGAAGCTGAGAGCAGCCGTGCTTGAATATATTTTCTACTGCCGTTAGAATGGTGTGGGATTTGAGCACCCACGAGCAGGCAAACTCCAGCAAATAGTCTGCACCAGGATGTTTCGCTGGCCTGTGAAACACTCACACAGAAGCATTTTCTCATCACAGTTTTCTCTGACAGAAAGTCAGTTTTAGTCACTCACTCATGTCAGAGGACATGAGTTCAACCATCCAGACGAACATGTTGCAGATGTAGAAAGAATTCAGGCTAAAATAAAATTATTTTTCTATCTTTTAACAGTGAGATCAATAAGTCAGAGTTTAAATTTGAACCTTCATACAAATAGTTGTCTTGTTATCTCAGATAAACACTTGTAGTCCTTTATACCTGTTAAAAACTCTGTTGGAGAAATGCAATTTTGTGAATGTAAAGTTGCACTTGTCTGAATGAAATTTCAACACTTGGAACCTGTCAGCTCCATTCCAATTTCTGATACGTGTATTTGTCTAGTTGACTGAAATATTTAGAGATGTCGTCAACTCAAACTATGAGGGATAAAAATGACTAAAATGTGACGAAAACAAATAAGCATTTTTGTCGAAAAACTGAGACCAATGCTGTGTCTCAAATCGCGTACTTCTGTACTTACACTTAATATTTTGAGCACATACGTGCGTACACACTGAGAAGTATGGAAAAATGCAGTGCACTATGAGTACAAGAAGTTGAGTGTGGAACTATGGACACTTCTCGCCCTCAATGGTCGCCATTTTGGCTACGTAGCGGAAGGGGAGTGACCACTTTTCAAACTGGAAATGGCGGCCGAGGACTGTGGGACCACTGCATTGTACAAATGTAAGATATACATGTGTTTTTTGCACTAAGCACCACCATACTGTTGTGGGATATAAGCCAGCAGTATGTTTATTGGGTTAATTTAGCAGTCTGTAATGATTTGGTACCGCGAACGATAACGCAAATGCTAATGCTAGTTTGCTAACTAGCTAACAGCTGCACATTAGGCATTAAAGGAAGAAGAAGAGGTCGAAATTTGCGTCGTTTGAGGCAACACTACCCTGTTGAGATTCACGCACTACGCCAATGAGTACATAGTGAACATAGTATACTACATGGAAGTGTACTAATAGATGTGTGTGATTTGAGACACACAGCAAGACTAAATTTGAAATAGCTGCCAAAATTAACACTCCTGCCTGACTCATTTTTCACTTTCTAATCGCTCATTCAGTTCATCCATTGAGAACTTCTGCTCTCTAAGTGTTCTTTCATCGTAACTTCATATAGACAAATGTGATATGATGAAGGAGACAAAAGGTTGGGCAGTGATCTGTCTGTGTTTATTACCTCGGACTGGTTAAAGTGGCCTTGGGGATCACATGATTTCCTCCCTAACTTCTAATCTTCCAATCATCATCATCACATCGACTCTTTGATGCTGCCGGCGGGAGAGCGAACGCATGCTAATTGCACTTATAACCTTCACATTCGGTGCGGCGGGTGCCACCGCCCGAGATGGCTGCGGCGGACAGGCACAGACAGCGGCATCGTGGGTAGTGTAGTTGCATCAGTACTGTAGTTGAGCGAGAGTGCAATCAGAGCCCTGCCTCCTGCCATTAATCACACTGACATGGTTATTAGGCCATAATGGCAACCGAGGGAATGCTTAAACCAGAGAGATGGCTGTAATACTTGCTCACTGACATGCAGGACACATATCTGCACACACACACACTCTCTTCTCTCACACACACACACATTTGACAGGCCCAAAAGCAGACTCAGATCCAAGTCCTGCTGACCTTCCCTAGAGTAAGAACTGGCTTCCTCTTTCAACTCCCTCGTCATTCCTCCTTCTCTATCATCTTACTTTCTTTTTGTCCGTCTTCCTCTGCCTCGCTTTTTCACCTCAGCTTCTTCTACTTCCTGATCCTCAACCTCCACCTGCTCCTTTTCATCCCAACTCTCTAAAATGCAAACAATCCTAATCAAACACAAATAGCACGCTGATTTATTTTCACACAAAGATCCGCCATCTGTTTCCTGTTTTCGAGTAAAAAAGCAGAATCCAAGCATCAAAGATAAATACCAGCGGAGGTCTTTCATTAACAACTGATGCGTGGACTCATTTTCATGGAGGATAAGAAACGTTCCAGTTATTTTGGATGTGTACTTTATTTTTTGACCTGCTTATAACAAATTGCACACAACCCTTTTGCCCTTTAATGTGCTCTGAACAGAAGACATTTCCTTCTGAGTACAGCTCTTTCTTAAGTAGTTTGTGTTATCAAGTAATTTCCCATGTCTCAGCTGTGATACAGTTGAATCACTTGTTATTCAAAAGCCAAAAAGTCACCGGGAGTCTGGTTTAATGCACGGCCTGCAGTGTACTCTGATTGCTTAGTCAGAATAACAAAGGGGAAAAAACAGAGACGGGTCAAAATGCAGGTCAGACACAGTCGACCTGTACATGAGGAGCTTTAAAATGCATGTCACAAAGCCTCCCTGTCCACTGTCCGTCCCCTCCGTTGGCTCCATCTTCCCTTCCCCTAAAGCATAGATGAGACGTCAAACTGCCAGAAACATCCTGTGATAACTAGCAGCTGCTGTCCTTTGAGATCTCCCTGTATTTCTTGGACAACGCTGATATTTTTTCTCTCTCCTCCACCTGCTCGCAGGCGAAGCCGGGCAGGCTCTGGCTTCGCCCCCGCCTCCCCCCCTGCCCCACCACCGCTGCTGCTTTGATGTGCGAGTTCTCGGGGGGGCTCTGTGGCTAAATTGCTTTTTCTTCAGCTAGGAGAGCTGGACCCGCTCATTGTTGGAGGGCAAGTCTCCAGCTGTTCTTATGACAGGATTGCACCGGGAAGAATGAGGGGGAGACAGTGAAGACACATTGCCTAAGCTACAGTAATGCTGGGTTTCTTATGATATTGAAATATCTTTCAGCCGCCCATCCTATGTGGTTAACCAAATTTAGACATCGCCTTTACAGCAGCTTTGTTATTGTAAGCTTCTCATGGCTCATCTGAAGCCACAACCACCAACTGCCTTATTTATTTAAAAGGAGATTTTAAAGCACTATGAAAATGACTCTTAACCATCTGAATGGGATGTAAGCTCATCATCGTTCACTCTCTGACTTACTGTGATGTTACGCTGACATCAGCAACGACTGCCTCATGACGCTGCAGGTCTTAGATCCAGGTACAGCAATTAACTTGATGGGAAACATCTGGCTTTCTCCTGAGCTCAGATCTCATATGTTTGACCAGCAATATCACATTATGTACAAACTGGCTTATGCACTTTAACATTACCTGCATCCTCTGCACCGTCGCCCTTATTTTATGCTTTGTACGGTGACCTTGGGTGTTTTGAAAGGCACCTTTTTAAATAGAATGTATAATATTATTATTGTCATTAACACTATATTTTCTGTTTATCTATACTATTTTTTACGTAAAAAGTTTAATGTGGAAACAGAATATGTGTTGGTAAATGAGAACTCTCATCTACCCAATAAAAATTAACTAATTCTAGGACTGTGACTAACAATTATTTTCTAAATTAATCAATGAATCATTTGGTCTATAAAACATCAGACAATGCCAAATCCCGCAAAGTCTGACTAACACACCGAGATAACGCGATTGAGAGTTAAATTACTCCTGCATATAGACAGTCAGGGCGCATTCACACCAGGATTGTCCGGGGGATTCGGTCTGATTGGGCGGGGAATGGCGAAAAATTCACACCTTCATTTGGTTCTGTTCACTTTCACTCGGCACTTTTTAAAGCAGACCAAACCGCCTGGACAACGTCACGCAGTTACAGCGGCTGCTCGTTTGGGGGGCGGTATTGCCCGAAACGACCACTGACCAGGAAGAAAAAAAGCATGAGGAAGAAGAAACCCGGCACATTGAGTGGCCAGGACCGAAAACGGAACTCCATCTCCTTCAGCCGGCTTGGTCACCACAAAAACACCAAACACCAAAATGCACCGCGCTCTACATCACTTCCTCTCTTTGGTTTGCTGGATAGTCCTTTTGCATTTCCCACTGTAAGTGAACTGCACCAGGATTCACTTGCAAGTGAACTTAGACCCTCAGTTTTCAAATGGACCAGGGATCGCTTGTTTGATCCGCACCAGAATTTGAATGAGTGTTCACACCACTCCAAACGAACCAAACTATCCGTGGAAGCAGACGAGGGTTTGTTTACAGCGGACCAAGCTCCACAGCTTCTGTGCCGGGCTTTAACTCAGAAGTGGAATAGGAAAAAATGCATAACAGAAGAAGAAGCCGGTCACAACATGGCGAAATCTACATCCAGACTTTTTTGGGATGGTTGTAATGTACAGAGCTGTAAAGTTGTCCACCATGGTACTGGTTTAACTTTGGTTTTGGTTTACCACTCAACTTGTCTGTCGATTGTTTGGTCTGTGACATTATAGGCAACCTATCATAGTGGAGTCAGACATCAGTCAATCAATTGATTCCCCCTCCCTTGTCTGTATACTAGGACAAGGACAGTGATCCAATTAAATAGCTCGACTTAACTTTGCATGTAACCGTACTGACAGTGTTCACCAGCTAGCCGCTAACTGTGTCCATCTGCTGTTTGGTGCTGGGCAGGTAATGCACAGAGGGTTTACTGCAGCTTTTTGACTGACAAGCTGCCTGGAAAAAGCTTGATGAACGCAAGACTTAATCAAAACAGTAAAGTCGTGGAGCAGAAAACAACAACAACAATGGGCTGAAAAATGCTGGAAAATGAATCTGTGTAAAGCTGAGGGGAACGGCAAAGTTGGGTAATAACGTCCCGTGGGATTGTCACTATGAGCGACACCTTTTACACTGAAGACAGTCTTTTGTTCAGGTGTTGATATAAAAGTATTAATTAGTGCAGCTTTAAGCACATTTAGCTGACGATCCTCACGCACTCTTACTGTAATTTAATTAATTAGTGTAATGATGTAATTAACTATGTAAAAGAACATAAAGCATGATTTTTTAAATATAATTTTATATCTTTAAAGCACTTAGTGTAAGAGAAGTGATGCTGCTGAAGGTTAACACACTTGCACATATTTCTCCAAACAGGCCCAGTGTCTCTCTTCATTTTAGCTCAATGAAGTCAACATGATTGATGCAGCAATTAGAAACTTGGAGATATTACCGGCTCTGATAACCTTACTCAACACCCTTGAGGACACACGCAGAGCCACATACTGTACACGCACACACAGGTCGGTGTAAAATAAAAATACACCCAATGCAGGGAAATTCTCCATAAATCCATGAAAGCTGATAAGGCTCCATCTATTTCTCCCATGACCCTGCCAAGGGCGAGGGAACATGCATTAAGAGATTAGGGGACGGCCTCAGCTCCCTGAATTCATATCAGAATGTGGGGTGGGAACCTGAGTCATAGGTCTGCTTGCTTTTATCACACTTACACTAAGGAAAAAAAAAAAAAAGCGTGGAGGAGCCGAGAGTGGAAACGAGGGGCGGGGAAGTGCTGCAAGAAAGGAGGAAGAGATAGTGGGGGCTTTTATCTTTATGTTTGTCTCCGTCATTTTTCGTTAGCTTTCCCTGGCTGCCATCAATAATGCTTTGTATAACTCAGGCGGCCCCATTCTACACAGTGACAACACCATCTTTCCTCGGAAAAGGCCAAGCAAAACCTGATGCATTTTAATAAAATTTTTATCTAACATTTTCTACCTCTCACCGCCGCCTCCACCTGCACTCTCCGTGAATAACGCTTAGCAGTCTAGTTTCTGGTGATGTTGATCGAGATTGTGTGATGGCTGAGAGTGAGCTAGACTATTTTCCTCGACCCCCTCCTTCAGGGCATTTGGAGAAGGTCATCCGAGATTTTCAATTTGGTCTCAGAATTTGGTCTTTCAGATCTTCATTTGCTTTCTGTCTTTTATTCTTTTTTTTCTGATATTGCAACCTGGAGCCACAGTGACCTCAGATGATATTGCACATACAAGAGAAGTGAAGTACGGCGAGGGCAGATGATTGGGAGGGCACAGATTGGTCTCGCTGTTTGCTCCTCTCTGTATTTCTGGCTGTAGTGTGTGATCCGCTTGGCTGGCAGGAACACTGGGGCTGGGACGCTTGTTTACCGGAGCCAAAAGGCAATGCAGATTTTGCCATTTACAAAGTGACACAGTGCTTACACCGTGCAAATGGGAAATCTGCAAACCAACAGCAGCTGGTCATGAATGCGACACTGACGGAGCCGAAACACCCCGCAAACAATACAAGTCTGACTGCAGCTGACAACTCGAGCTAATGAATTCCCCAGGTGGGACTCAAGAGACCGGCAGACAACCTGGAGACTGTTGACAACAACAGAGTCATTACTGTGTTTTTGCACTGACACTTCCAAGGTACAGCGATTAGCACCACATACTGAGTGAAATGTGCAAACAACTTTCATTGTGTATGCAAATGCTGCATGGCATGTAGCAGTAATACTTGAGCTGCTGTTCTGGTTTTGCTGCAGGATCCGATTCTTTCCCTCATGCTGAACCCTCATCCCAAACTGGTACTTGAGTCAAGTATCAGCACATAAAAATACTCTATCTACTGGTGTCTGTTAAGTGGTGCAAAATTCACTGGCACAAATATTCTTGTTTATGAAGATTTTCTGTTGTGGAATTTAAAACATATGTTCAAGAGACAAAGCCCTCGAGTAGCCACAGTGATTATGACAGGAGTTAAGTCGGAAGTCGGGTGATGCTGCTACAGAGTGTGAAACAAAATGTCGGACTTCAACACACTGTTTGTTAGGGATGGGAACTGACGACATTTCAGTGATACCAATGCCACCATCGATTCTGCTCATCGGCTTAAAGGGGAACTAATGTTTTTTTCAACCTGGGCCCTATTTTCCGATCTACTTTTGTCTAAATGAGTGATAGAATGTTCAATATTTGACATTTCTCCAGTAAGAAGCTAGGGCTGACCTGCCTGCAGCCCGTGAGCACGCGTTATATTAAATAATAGGGCACTCAGACAGCGTCAAACAACGTCAAAATACGTCCACTAAAAGTGCATTTTTTTTCACACAGATAGGCTCGGATTGTTAGTATAATTATCCGACAACATAATGGAAAGGAGAAATGAACATCTGTGCCTTTAGCTGGATTCGGACATGTTCCTCTGCCTGTTGCTGCTTCCTCTCTCTCCTCGTCTCTCTTCAGTTTCAATGAGCCGTGTACGTGTACGTGTACGTGTACGTTGGTGTACTCCATGTTCAAATAAATACGAGCGCTCATCCAGAACCAGTTGGTCAGAATCGGGTAAAAATTCAGCCATGACTACTCTAAACAAAGTAACTCCTTGCGTTTGTAAGGTCAGTCCAGCAGTAACTTCCTGCAACAACTCAAATCTTGCGAGACGTGAGATTTCAGAGCCAGACTTTCACTCTCTGAGTGAATGTTTTGACTTGCCACAACAAACGTCCAAATTTTTACCCGATTTTGACCAACTGGATCTGGATGGACTGTATTTATTTGAACATGGAGTACACGGACGTACACGGATGCAGAGCTCATTGAAACTGAAGAGGGACGAGGAGAGAGAGGGAGCAGCAACAGGCAGAAGAACATGTCCGAATCCAGCTAAAGGTAAACACAGACGTTCATTTCTCCTTTCCGTTATGTTGTCGGATAATTATACTAACAGTCCGAGCCTATCTGTGTGAAAAAAATGCACTTTAATGGACGTACTTTGACGTTGTTTGACGCTGTCTGAGTGCCCTATTATTTAATATAGCACGTGCTCACGGGCTGCAGGCAGGTCAGCCCTAGCTTCGTACTGGAGAAATGTCAAATATTGAACATCCTATCACTCATTAGACAAAAGTAGATCGGAAAATAGGGCCCAGGTGAAAAAAACATGAGTTCCCCTTTAATTCTTTATCAATTCTGATTCTGATTAATTTTCTGCGTGGGAAAACAGTAGGCCTACACGTTTTCAGCCCCAATGCAACTGCTTTATTGTCTTAATTTTGACCACAGTGTGGATAAAATGAGGGAATATTTGTAAAGCATTCATTTCATTTAGGTTTTCTTAGTCAAAGAAAAAACCTGCTGAACCTGCCTGCATGATACTAATGTTATTATGACAGAAGATTTACACTCTGTAACAAATGTGTTTCTCGGTTGAGTAGCTGTGGCAAAATAGTGTCAAACACATGGTATTCGTAGAAATTAAGCTCCTATCGCATCTCAGGATGTTTCAGCATATTGCTCGTGTTTCTGCCCGAACTTCAAATCATCAGTTTAAAGACTTCACAGCAACACTGTTGTCATCCTATTCATGAGGTGAACCCATGCTTTGGAGCATTATTCTCTCTGCGCCATGACGAGATGCATGAGTTTGACATCTTTGTTTTGCATGCTGGCACTGATAAAACAAATTGAAAAGTTCGAAGGCATTTGGGCAATTTGGAACTGGTTCACGATTCCTATCCGTACTGTTCGTATACCCTTTCCAACAGTCAACAGTCAACAACCGTAAGGAAGTGTCATCTCATTCCTAAACCTATCCAAGTTGTCTTTGTGCTGAAACATGACCAAACCATAACCAGAGCGTTGTCATGTCATAAGTGAAACACACACAAAAAATGTTGCCCTTTCGATGGGGGCGTCAGATCAGACTTTTAGTTTTATTCAGCACATTTGGTGTAGAGAAGAGTGTGATTTGGGAAACACAGATTTTAGAAAGAACAATGCCGACTGAGGGCATGGAGTGCGCACGTCTCTTACAGCTTTTCAGAGGACTTGCCAGAAATTATTTCAAACACTTAAACACCACAAAACAAGACTTGTCCAATGTCTAGGTGAATTGATCGTCTGACCCCTCGATATTGGACCTATTTCAAAAAAATGCTTCAGCGCTCAAAGATCGGAGCAATTGTTTTTGTTAAGTACAATTGATTAGAAGATGCCTGGAGCTACAAAACTAAAAACCCATGTTGTAATAAACTGTTGCCTTCAGGAAGCTTCAACTAAAAGTCTGAGAATAAAAAACACAATTTGCAGAGTCTTAGGTTAGATTTGCTCTCTAAACTATTACCTCTGAGCTATAAAAACATGGATACCACACACTGTTTCACTTCCTTTTCTGATCAGCCATTTGGAACTGACCCACGGTGTGATGTATGCCACTATGATCTTGCTTCTATTCCAGCAGCCATTGTTAAAGTCAATAGAGGGGACAGGGGTAGGAATAAATTGATGGCTCATATAAAAGGTATTACAACAGCCCGGAATGGGTAAGGTGCTTTAGAGCCTAAAAAACTGAGGCTAAACAACCTTTGGTGTCAAACATGTTTCACAGACATACAGCAGGTAAACCAATTTTTCAGATGAAAATCACGCCCACTGTTTTCCAAGCACTGCTTTTGAAGCAATTATTCCTGCAGCCTTGAGTAAAATTGGTGCAGAGAAAAGAAAATATGAATAGCTAGAGTTAACATTTTGTTCATTTTGTACTTGCCACACAACCCTTGCATTGTTTCAGCAGGAGAAAAGGGTAGCAGAGAAATCTGATTGGCTGCCAGTGGCATAAGAAAAAAGTTAAGCCAACTTTTCTCACTAACTCACTGACCGCCCTCACTTGAGCAGAGTCTCCCTAGAAGCAATGCTTAGTAATAAAAGATGACTTCTTGCTGTTGCTTGCAGCATGTATTCAGGGCTTCCCAAAACCAAATCTAATCCTGATCTGATCCTCAACCCTAAAACACCGGTCCTAAGTCAGAGTCCGGGCCAGCTGACAAACAGGAGTGGATGTAAGTGGACGCAGGGTGTGGGGGGAATCTTCTCAGTGGCAGAAATCAATAATGCATTAGCGGCCGCCCCGCGACAACGTGTGGGCTGACTATCCTCCCTCATACCGCTACCAGCTCCCCGCCCTTCTGCTGCATCTTGATATATACCACCCGCCCTCAGCCTCTTCATCTAACTCCTGTGATCTACTGTTTGTTTCATCTCACCATCCCAGAGGCCTTTTGAGGAGCTGGTGCTCGCTCTGCTCTTCATGCCAGCATTCCTCGCTCTCTCTGCCCTATTTCTTCTAGGTTTCTCTGGTCATTTAGTAAACAGAGCATGTCATTTCCCAGGCCCTGCTACTTTTCTTTGCTCTCTGTTATTGTAGAGGATCAGGGCTCATCCAGGGACACGCTGGACGAACAGGTACAGTAGCAGGGAGATATCCCGACGCACCTATATATAATATAAGAGTTTTAGAGAGCATGGATCAGCATAGAAAATGCACAGCGGCGGATTTTCCTAAAGGTGACACAGGCATCTAAACAGAACAAAGTTGAAGAATGTATTATTGTTTATTGTATTTAAATTGATGACAAACACATTCTATTACTAGTAAAGTCCTGCTCTCGCTCATTAGATAAATGTTACGCTCAGAGATTTTCCAGAGACTTTTACCATCTTTCACCTTTACAAATCTCAGCTCTGCTGTTTTGTTTCAGTCTTACTGCAAATTGACCCCTTTTTTTTTATTCTCAGGAGACGATGGAGACAAAATTGGAGCTAAAAGGAGAATGACTACTGGACTTTAGTGTGACCAGGTCCCAATAAACCAAATGTGGGACAAGGAGTAGATTTGTGAGGGACAATGTGGGACACCCGCCCCCAGCGCGAAGTTTAGTCATCAGAGACTAAATACATTAATCATAAACTATACAGAGTCTACTGTATATTAACACTGGATCGTTTTAATTATTGAAGTATTTAGCAACACAGAGACTTGTGGTCAGTGGGATGTGAGGATTCTTATAATAACATCTGTACAGATGTGAAGCCCTGACTGTATCGGACTGATCTTTAATGAAAGCTGTTGTCTTGTATTTTTTTTCCTGAAAATATTAACCAACAGTTTATTCAGCTTGTGTAGCTGAGGGGACAGGTCAAACTGATATGATGCTGATTTACAGGAGAATTCATATCAAATGGAGGATAAACCATGAACATAAACTACAGATCACCTGTAAAGCATTTTAATAAATTAATCTATCATAATTAAAACAACTGGAGACTGAGAACAAACTGATATATGAGTCTGATCAGTTTTTTAATGAATTGCCATCATTCCAGACAGGATGTGAGTGTGTCTGTGACTTCCTGTACGGACTGAAGGCTGCTGGAAACTGTCGGGAAACTGTCTGACTTCACTGTGGCTTTTTGTCACCGCCCCCCGCTGCGGCCGCCTGCTCTCGTCTACTTTCCAGGCAACAAATATATATACTGTATAGCTAACGAGTGTCACCTGTTGCTATCAAGGAGGTTGAAATAGTTGCTATATGGGGCGGGAGGGGCAGGCCCTAGCACTTAAACGCATAGAGCCCACGTGGACCGGCCACTGCGTGCAGCCTCTTCTCATTGGCCGGGGAGGAATGCAAGCGCAGGTGACAACCTATCATGCGGGACATGGTCTCAATTTACGTGACGCGTGGAAAGAGACAGAAATGCTATGCAGTCAGAAATCCAATTCCAAAAGAATAGTTATTTGCTATGTGTCGGCTTGATTGTGTAAATAGGCCCAAGTATTTAGCAAATCAACTATTTCAGGTGATAATACGTAAGTGTTGTGCCCACAGTTTGTTGTGCTGCCCCAAAGTGGCCCAAAACATTAATCATTATCTAAGTAAGTACCATAAACGTGACTTTCCACCACTGTGTAAGTGTTTGAATTATTTGGGACTGATTAGACGCAATATATTCCAAAAGACTAAAGAAATTAGTTTTTACCTTTGGTAAATGGACTGCAATAAATGGACCACTCAAAGCGCTTTTTACACTATGAGTCTCATTCACCCATTCACACACACATTCATACACTGGTGGCCGAGGCTACCATACAAGGTGCCACCTGCTACTCAGTTTTTAACACACTCACACACCGATGGAACAGTCACCGGGAGCAATTTGGGGTTCAGTATCTTGCTCAAGGATAATTCAACATGCAGACTGGAGGAGCAGGGGATCCAACCGCTCTACCTCCTGAGCCAATGCTTTTACTTTGAAAAATATAAACACCTTTTCTCCTCCGACTATATATTGAAGTTATATTTTTTTCTGTATTGAATCCTTGCAAATAAAGACATGGATTTCTATCTCACAAAAATTTAGTGCCACACTCAAGGGATGTATCAGCCACCCTGATACAATTGCTGGTCCCCCCATTGGCACCCCCATGTGAGAACAATTGCATATTATGGAAGCTGGTACTTCTGTCTTTAGGAGGCTGTGGCATGCTCATTTTTAAGATGGGAATGGTATTATGTGAAACTAGACAACCTAAGGCATCCACTGGTACCAACGATGTCATGCTAGCTTGTTGGGATGCACGCCAAGTAATGCCACAAAGCTGGGCAAAAAACTGAAAAACTGGCACGGCCTTTTTTAATCCTTTGAACTCTCACCTCAAGATAACTGAATGCAAGTCTTTGCAAATCAGAATATTAGAAACATTACCTGTAAAATAGGAAACAAAGTATATTTGTTAGTGATTTCTTAGCTCTTATATTGTCATATACTTCCATAGCATAATCGAATTCCTGAAATTCAGTTATGACTTTTGGTTTTGGTGTTTCCAGTGTCCCCAGCTGGCCACCCCTATGGAAGATTTCTCAAGGCACTACTGCTTAAAATATCTTTTACTGATCCTTTGTTGGTTCAGATTGTCGAGTGTTTTCCTTCGGATTCACCGACAGTGATGGATACAGCAAACACACTGTCTCTCTAACCAGCAAACTGTCCATTAATGAAAAAAAAACCCAAAGCTAAAAGTGAAAAATAGAAAAAAGACTTTATCTGAAGCTATGTGTTTCTTCTATTTATTTTTCATGTCTGCCTTGAAGTGCTACATAACTGCTTTCTTGATAACAACTAATGGATGGCTCTGAAGGCAACGGCCCGTCAGGGTGAGAAAAAACATATCCTTAAGAAATAATGTATCCACTTCAGACAGGCATATTATGATTTTGTTGATAACTCCTAATGGGTGTGTCTCCATGCTGAAAAGAGAAATGGCTCGGGCAGCTGTAATGTAACAGGCTCCATCAAAGTCGGGACCCTGAAATCTCTCAGACAACAAGTTGTACAAAGAGGTGAGGGAGAGAGAAGACTTAGAACATCCTGTAAGTGCAAGGTACATTACACAGTGCAACATGAGAACTGGTACTCAGGTGGAGTAACCTGAGGTAAGAGGAGGAAGAGGCCAATCGATAAAACCGGGTCCCGCAGAGGAGCCATCCTGAGTCCCCGGCTTCCGTGCTGCTTGGCAAAGACAAACAAAGTCTTCCATTCCCCAAGCCCATCTCCTCTCAAGATAAGCCCGTTTCTTGGCTGTATTTGCCCTTCACTGATAGGGGCCGTGAGAAGTGGGTGGGAAGTTTGAGGCCAATAGCCTAAAATCAGATTTCCATCAGTTGGTGCAGTGCAGCGCTGCAGCATCTGTGTGGACGAGGAGGAGGGGGGGGACTATTGGATCTGCCAAGCTGGATCAAGGCTCGATGCAGGTCCCACTCCCACCTACCCCCCTCCACCCACCTCCACACACAGAGCGGCTGCGATAAGGCCCTATCTGTTACAGTCCTACTGTGTGCCAGTGGCGGATATGGAAAGGTAAAGTGCATCTGGAGGAGAGAGGAGACCATCTGGTCCAGATCACCTTCAAGCTGCAAAGACCAGCACTTCTTTCCCTCCACCTGTCCCTTTCCTTAAACCAGCCACGCAGCCCTGACCCCAGGAACATATTATCAGCCAGGGTTAGCGTGGGCAGCAAAGTGCTGAAGTGCTGGATGTGGAATCTGAAACAACAGCAACAACTCCTGTGAGTTTGACAGTAACTTTGTGTTTGCCTGATGCAGGGTTTTGGAGTCGGGCACAGATACAAATATTTTTTGATTGAAGCTGCTGACGGTTGTAGGTTTGTGCAAAATACCAAATCCTTGCACTTCCACAAATCTAAAGTGTACAGTGTTTCAACAAGACTGCCTCGGAAAGCCTTTAGATCAGCATTTATACAGAGACTCTAAGAGTTCAGAATTGAAGTCAAAAGAGAGACATTATCGAGTAACAAGTCATATAAGGAAATACAGAAATTAAATACCAAAAGATCGCAAAGTAATCCAATACATGCCAGCTCAATATGAATTTTTTAACCCTGCATGTTAACATTACTTACTGCGAGCATTTTTAAATTTGATCACACCAGTATATTTCAAATTGTCCTTTTTCCAGAGCAGTTTTTTTATGTCACAATAGTCAGGTTTCCCATCAAAATGTAGGGCAACATTTGAACTGATGTTTTTAGGAAAATGGGGAAAAAAGAAAATTGCAAATTTATGTGCTTTTCCATCTGCTACCGTTGTGTGGAAATTACGAGCTGGTTCACTGAGATAAGCATAGATGAAGCTAATAATCCCGTCAGGTGCCACAGCAGAAGAGGGTGCAATGAACGAAGGACAATAATGGCTGTTAAATGACGGAGAGAGTTTTTAACAACTGATAATTACATCTATGTGCTACTGGTAACAGCTCTATGGGCATATCTGCATGTTAAAAGCCATCCTTGCACGATGAAGAGTTTGCAGCAGCCTATGCAACGACAATACGTTATCATTTATCAAGCATAAAAATTGTCGTGCAACATTTTAATATTTTTTCAAATCTTTGGCATTTCCAAAATGATACGCCAATTGAAAAAATGCAAACAAAAATGCCACTTTTTGTCACAAAGTCTTCAATCACGAAAAACAGGGCAGAGCCAGTTATGTGATTGGCTGTCTGCTCAATATATTTTGAATAATGAGAAAGTATTATTAGGATATTAAAAATGGATGTGATGATTTAATAAATTTAGCATTATATTATAATTTTTTTCTGTTTTTATTCATACCATTATTTAATGCATTTATATAAAAACTAATGTAACTAATGATGCCTTATTTATTCATTTAATTTTAAAAGACGTGGGTCTCCATAAATTAAGCACAAAAACCCTACTTCTGTTTTAATTAAGATTATTATTAATTAGTTCTACAAAAAGACATAAACAGATACAGTATATCCATCACATCAATCATAGATAGATGGGGACTTGGATTAGGAACCGGAGAGTCGCGTGGACTGGTAGCTGGAGAGGTGCCACTTTACCCTCTGGGCACTGCTGAGGCGCCCTCGAGCAAAGTGCCAAACCCCTAACTGCTCCGGGTGCCTGTCCATAGGCAGCTCCCTCACTCTGACATATCACTATTAATGCATGGGTCCTGCTTGTGCATGTGTGTGTATTTCAGGGCCTGTGTTTAATGTGTAAAAATAACAACACTAAAAAACTGAATTCCCCCTCGGGAAAGTTATGCAAAATACCCCAAAATATCCTGAACTCAGATCATTAGTTACTGTAAGTGTAAAATAAGAAAGCAATGCATATATCAGTCAATAAGGTATGTCTTCTACTTCTCTCTTCCTTGCTGACAGCTCATTGTAGATGCCAGTGTGAACCCAGCTATCTCTTCAAGCCACCTTGAGAGTGCCTTATTCCAAATCATTAAATCACTAAAGATAAATACGACAATCTTTGAAGAAATGTGCATTTCAAATATTAAAATGTGCCCTCAATCTGTGAGTAGGCATGGTTGGGGGATTCAGTCTGGCAGTAGGGGGCACACTAATACTAGCCTGCAGCATTCACAAAGGCCCTTAAAATAACAATGAGCCTGTATGTGTCCCTAATCTTGAGCCAAAACACACGGCACCCTGTTGGATTAAAGGAGCAGGGTGGTTTAAATTTTAAATGTGTCATTGAAAGGCGGACCGTTAACTGACAAGGGCCTTTCAAATCCCTTTTGGGACTGAAGCAACGGACTAACGGCTTAACGTACCACACACAACGCTGTGGCTGTGGGTTATTCAAAATCAACCACGCTTCAACCCAATTGGCTGCGCGGAGGCACAAAACCAGCCAATCGCCTGACTGCGAGATTCAAACCAGCCAAACAAAGAGCAGCTATTACTTTGTGTTCATTTACTTTCAGAGATGCACACACACATAGTGTTGCTCATTCAAAAGTCGTTGCTCTGCCAGACACAATTGAAAGGCATTTGTAATCCCCGGGATCTTAATTCATATCCTGTGTGGCTGCAGTTTTAATGGTACAGCTTCCAGCAAATAAAGCCTTGGAAATTGAAATCAATAGTAATAAATCAGCATAATAAGCATCTCGGCTGAAGTTAGAGGGAAAAGGCACACTGTTCTCAAATCTATCATTTGACATTTATGAGCGGAACTCTTAATCCTCGGATCCGCTAACAGTATGAGCAGAGCCGTCCGCCTGACTACAAATCATGGCAGGAGAGCAGACAAATGTCCATAAAGGGGTTGCGAAAGCTGACCCTGCACCCGAAGCAGCCTCAGGTCTGTAATTACAAGCAAATGCAGAGATGAAAAGATCTGATGAAACCCTACAGGGAAATATCCACACAGAGTTGCAGCAATTACATTCATTATTTTTCCCCTGCAAAAAAACAGAGACCTGAGTGTGTTCAACGCAAGGTCATGTGCTCTATTGTGAATCGCGCTCAGGAGTGAATGACTGACTGCAGACGAAGAGGAAGGTTTCGACAGTAATGCGTGATCAGGCACAGGAGAAGCAGCGGCATCCCAAGACGGCCTTCTCATCAGGTTTATTACAGAGAGCAGGGGCCTTGATTTAGGGCGACAGGTAGAACAACAACTGAAAAAAAGAGACACGAGTTTTCAGCCATGCAGTCAGGGTAATTCCTCGTCTCTTCTCCTCTACTGGCTCTCTGTCTGTGCAGTGCACTACAGATGAACTTAACGCCAGCAGCCCCCTAGCGCGGTCCCAAAATGCCAGGAGAACAATAGCAGCGGTCGTGGCAGTGGCTGTTATAGTTGTGACAAGGCAGCAAGTGGCTGGAATTGAGAGGGGAAGGAGGGGGGATATGTGTGTGTGTGTGTGTGTGTGTGTGTGTGGAGGGGTTCAAAGAGGGAGTCCAGCTTTGTTCGCCGGCTGTTGCCCTCCTATGGGGGGAGTGACGAGGGGGGTGGCAGGGAGACAAAGGGTCCCAACAGACTGGAAACGAGGTAGCAAGCGACACACTAAATCCTCTACACACATTTGATGACACACACACAGACACACACAAGAATTTTTTTTTTTTACACAATCTCATGACAGCGCCCAAGCGGAGCACAAGGAGAAGGAGGGGAACAAACTGGAACTGGGTCAAAAATCCAATTAATCCATGACAGGAGAGAGGGTTTGGAAGACACTCAGAGAGACGGTGCAGGAAAACCTCAAGAGATGGGAAACAATACACCGCTGCCCCTTGACCTGTGTTTGTGTGTGTGTGTGTGTGTGAAAGAGAGAGTGGTGTGTGTGTGGTGATGTGGTGAGTGCATTCATTTTGGATCAAGGCCAGGCTGTGTTTGTTATGCAGAACTAAGTGCTACTACTGTAACCAATGGCATTTTCCCAAACACCTCAGCTCCCAAACTGTACATAAAAAGCAGCTCTGACTTTTATTGTTTTATTTTACTGATTGATCGAGGTACGAGGCGCAACTCAAACAATTGGGGAGCGTAATTTCCTTCCTACTTCAGCCACACTTTCTAACGATCGTCTCTAATCCTTCCACAGCTTTGCACAAATCCCACCTCCTTTGGGGTGGAGGGGAAGGGGGGAGGGCTGGGGAAGTTCAGAGGCTCTTACCACTGAGTGAAATTGGGGAAAGTGCATGTTTGGATCCCCCAGAGATCTGGAGATGTTAATGTGGGGCGAATGGACTGCGGCTGTGGGGTGACAGCAGGGATGTCAGCGGGGCTGCGGAGCAGTCTCCACGGGTGATGGGTGTCAGCTGGGAAGATAAATAATGTAATGCCTACGGAATGTAATGGCATCCATATGAGTCGAGCCGGTGACACTCCTGGGGAAGGCTCCATTCTAATGGAAGACAAATTTGCAGCCGTCAGCCGCTGCTTCCAGAGTCAGAAGCCCACCAGGGATGGAGATAAAAGACGAGGAAGGAAGTGGAGAACAGAAAACTAAAGCAACACACCAGGATTTAGTAAATTGTTCTGTTAACAGGGTTTGCCCTTTAAATCCTCAGTGAGTTAGAGGAGAGAAAACTTCCTGCTGTTTGGCTTGAAACTTTCAAGCATGCTGTATTTCAGGTCACTCACCGATCAGGTGTTGCCCACCAGCTGTCAAAGTCTAAATATCTGCAGCGTTTCATTCAGCCTTTACCTACCCTGAAAACATCTGATCAGTCCACTTTGAAACATGATGACTTTAATGACCCCTCGTGCTTTTATTTTGTCAGCTGTCACGAAGAAACTTGTCACCTGCCACTCCCCAAGCTATCAGTCTTACTTTGTGATGCTCAACATCAACATTTTGGCAGTTGTGAAATGAAAATTGAGTTGATCACACTCTGGTAAATGGCCTGGTTATCATGTGTATTTCAGCCTGTACAGTACACCCCTCCTCGCTAGGTGCAATGGGACTGGGCGCTATCTGTTTCTGTTTGTGGGTGTGTAGAGACTCAGCCGAGCATTAGTCTTATAACATATCTGTAACTAACCTTGACTACTGCTTAGCAGAAACCGACCCAGCAGCAGAGGAAGACTCATTTGAAGATGCAATCCCAGCTGGAGTGTCTACTGAATAAGAAACCTGAAGTGCACTTCAACCGTAATTCAGTTTTTGCCCCAATGCTATTTTTTCCTAAGTATGTCCCACCAATATATTTATTAAAAATATAAATGTAAACAAATGCTATGCTGTAGAGCTGTACCTGCAACCTGGTCTCCCTCCAAAGTGGTCAGTAACCAATGCCTGGTCGGTGACTTCTGGCGTCAGACACAGACGGAAAAAGCCATCCTTTCACGCAGCATAATTCGTAGCTAGTCGCCGTTATCATTTGATGAAACCAGCAGCATCAGGGGGTAATGTAGCAGGACAGCAAGAAAGTTAAGGCTGCGGAAGTCCAACAAGGGCAGGTGGGAGGGGTGGCGACATTCACCCAGGAGGCCGGAGTTCGCTTCCCAAATGACTGTAAAGCCAAACTCTGCTATGCTCTTTTTTCCTAAACCCAACCACGTAAATGTGTTGGCTAAACGTAACCATGCGCGTTTGTTGAAAAAAAAAAAAAAAAAACAACATAAATTTGCGGTGTTGTACTGACACAGTTAATTTATTTTGACAGATTTGGTTCCCCAAATGTTGACCCCTTGGCCACAGCCATGGCAAAATGGCCACTGCTAAGTGATTGTAAATTACCTGCTCGCTTTTTTCTGAAACTAAGGCCCTGATTGTATTTAACATTGATACTACTAACAGATGTCAAAGTTCCCACATCATTCAACTATTATCACAGTTTCATGTTTTTTTCCTCCATGATAACATATGTTTTTTGCCCAAAAGCAAAGCTGAGACAAGGTCAAACTTTAAAGCACACTAGGCCTTAATATCTCTTCAGGGCAGACTTGTGACTGAACTGTTCCTAGAGAAAGAATGGAAAGCTGGACACAGAGTGACTGAACGCTAATATATTTACTCATGACTTGGTGCCGACCTGTCCAGGGTGTACCCTGTCTCTCGCCCACTGTCAGC
This sequence comes from Epinephelus lanceolatus, assembly GCF_041903045.1. Taxonomy (NCBI): domain Eukaryota; kingdom Metazoa; phylum Chordata; class Actinopteri; order Perciformes; family Serranidae; genus Epinephelus; species Epinephelus lanceolatus. The sequence continues at coordinate 8,056,375 of NC_135749.1, read as the reverse complement.
TGGGATAGGCTCCAGGCCCCCTGCGACCCTCATGAGGATAAGCGGTTAGAAAATGGATGGATGACTTGGTGCCAGCAAGTTTGAATTGTTCACTTCTACTGCTGAGAATGAGCTGTTTATTAGGAAACAGCTGGTGTGTGGGTGTTCCATAAGGGCCAAGCTACTGGCACCAATGCTTATTAGCTAAACATGAAACAAACCATAACATAGAAAAAAATTTAACTAACAAATTAGAAGATCTATGAAAAAACTATTTACTCAACATTGCAACACCACTATCATAGCATGGAGCTTTGAGCAAACCAAACGTCGATGATTCAACAAGTCTGTACTCAAATGTTAGCATGAAGATGAAGCTAACAAGTAATTCACGGGGGACACATAAATTACTTTGGCCAACAATGTTACTTAAAGGTGGCTCTGTGCTAATTTCAAACCATATGAATTGATTTGGACAAGGTTTTCAACATGGAGGTGGCTGAGCTAGCGGCTAGCAGCTAACAGTGCTAACACCATAAACTGCGTTAAACAATGGCAACAGTGCTGACAGAGCTAATGGTGTTAACCAGGGGGAAACAGGAGGGTGGGCGCTATGCTTCCACCGCCAGTGAGCTTGCCAGTGGGATACGTACACGTGCTAACACATCAAACCACAGAGAAGCTCAGATTACAATACATATAGAGGTAGCGTGACCTTAACTCTGCTCAGGGCGACATTATTTCCATACATCTTTACATAGCAAATAAGGTTTGCTGCCGTATTGACACTCTGAATGTCGCATACAAACCTTAAACTAACAACATCCTTCAAATATAGTGAAGCATGTGTTTTAAATAAATTTAAAACAGAAGAAGCCCTGACCCGAGGGCAGAAAAAGGAAACAGAAAAAGGAAGATTGGACAGACGAGAAAGTAGGAGGTGAGTCAAAAACTGCGAGGTCGATTTAGAGGAGTTGCCAAGTGGCTGGACACGAGAAGGGGGGAGTGGAAAGAGAAAGAAAGAAATGAGCAGATGGGTGAACAAGGGGGGCGGATAGATTAATCTCAGGATGGAGAGACAGAGAGAATAGAAGAGAAAGAACAATGCGTGAGAGTATAAAGCCTCTAGTGGCACTCATTTCTGGGGTCGTCTCTGCCTTAATCAAGGCTCTGAAGAACTCGCGGGTGCACGTGGCCCCAGGAATGTGCTCCTGTAGTCTGCAGAAGGGTGATCAATCAGAGCCGGTGGCCGCCATGCAGATGCTCCGCTGTACCGTAACTAACACACACACACACGCACGCACTGAAAGCGACAGTGATGAATTAGGAAACGCTCAGACAGTTTAAGAGTCGCTGACTCTCCTCATCTGCATAATAAACTGTCGCATGATCTCATCTCACTTTGTTCTCCCCTTTTTCTCCTCTCTGACTTCAGTTTTCTTTTCTTTCAACCTGTATCAACCTCTGTCTATCACACCTACCTACACTCTGCTGTGTCACAGACAAGCTTGAATTTCAATTTGTCCTTTACTCTTTGCAGCTTTCTTCCTAAAAAAACTCAGCAAACTTAACTTTTTGTGTAAATATGGCTAAATTTAAAGCATTTCACTTTGAGGTGATGGGGCACTATTTTCTCATTCAGCACCAATAGCAGTCCAAATAGAGTTGTGTATTTTTACCTAAAAGCAGTCCCTGCAGTACAGCTTTAACTATAACATGAAAAAAATTAGGATGCGCCTTCGGTGGTTTCCGGGAATACTCTCGCTACGGTGCCTCCTTTTGTCCCCTGCAAAGTGGGAAAAAAAAAAGTTCTGCTGTTCTCTCACTGAACCGGGAACCAGGGCACCTTGAAAATAATGAGATCCTGTTGGTGAGAAGACACTCTCTCATAACATCCCACTCGAGTTTTGTTGACACCCGACAAGGTCTAAAAACAAGTACAATTCCTCAATAGCAGAATGAGTGGGAGGGGAAAAACAAGATTTAATACACAACACAGCAACTGTGAGACATACGCAGCAGCTATGCACAACCATTTATTAAGTTAAGTGGTGAGATAACTTGTTACCTGGAGGGTAACTTACCCTGAAAAGTGGTAAACGCTTAATAATCTTAGAGATAAAGACAAAGTGAGTCTCTCTGAACAAAAAGACATCCAAAGTCCAGACTCAACCAACTAAACAACTATCGGATAGATTGCAGTGAAATGTTGTATATGTATATATCCCCTGAGGCTTCTTCAAGTGCAACCATGTAGCTGACATTTTTGGTTTATCCTGAAATGTCATGAAAAGTGTTACTATAGGTGGTTTGTTATGACACATTTGGTACAAATATTCATGGTGCCAAGAGAATGTATCCTAATGAATATTTTCTCCTGCCCATGACGTTGACATTTATGGTTCTGAGTTCAAAGACAATCACTTGAAAGATTTTCATTTCATTTTTTTGCAGATGTTCATGTTCCCTCAGGATGAATTTTAATACTGTCACTATCACTGTTTTGATCCAGTGCCAATAACACTCAAAAGAGAAGGGCCATATTGTCAAAATCTAGTTGTAATACATGTAATATCTCAGTTGGTGTTAGTCTAAATGGTGTACGTTCTTACTGTACATTTGCATTTAATCAAAGTGTAATCAGACTAACTTGGTGTGGTGGAGGTTAAATGGGGATACATTTTTGCCCCGGAGTACCCTAGAAGGTGAATCCAGCCCTGACCAAGCCCTCTATCAGACAACTAGTCCACCTGCTTATCTTGTTGGGGGTCGCCAGTTAACCTGCATGTCTTTGGACTGTGGGAGGAAGCCGGAGTAACTTGAGAAAGCCCACGCTGACATGGGCAGAACATGCAAACTCCACACAGAGGGGCTCCTTCAACCAGGGGGTTGAACCAGGAACCTTTTGAGGTGACAATGCTAACCACTGCATCACAGTGCCGCCACTGACTATCCACTCTTTCGACTAAGGCTACTGTGTAACACAACCTCTCCCATTTATGTACCACTAAACACTAAAAATTAGTTCAGGGTGGGCACTCCAATTATATGACATTGTAGACCAGGGTTAGGCGACCTGCATTCTCGGAACCCATCGGCTGTATTCGGCGTCTGACTTCCGGCAGACGGCGATACATCCTCTGGGGGCAGACCCCCGATTTTTTGGCATTCCGATTTGATTTGGGCGGAGGAGGTGAATTTCTGTTTCCAACTTCCGTTTATATATAAGTAAATATGCTGAACCTTTGCGATGGATTCAGAGTTTGCAGTGACGCCAATTATGTTCCGCCTCGTTAGTTCACCGCACAGACCGTTTAACCTGGCAACAACTGCAGCCGGCTCAAACGTGATTGGTCAATATCACGCAAACTACAAACAGCCTACAACCGGAAACCAGGGCTCTTCCGCTCTTCTTCCGGAGGCAAGATCTCCGGGGTTTGCCTACAGACTCTACATTCACTGAATGTAGAGTCTGTATATAGAGACTAGGCAACCTGGAGCTTTAGCCCCTCTCCAGTGGCTCCCTGTGGCTCGTGTATTGTTGTAGGCCTAAACTAATTCTTCCATCCTTCAACTGTAAAAATGTGTAGCCTTTATACCAACTAATAAAAAATTTTTAACATTTCGTCAACTAAAATGTGTGTCACACATCTGTGGCCTGGTGCCTTTTCCTCTAAAAACATCACTGGTGATATCTACTGTAGTCTTGAGTCTCCCTAGCTAGGCTAACTGTGGAGTCCAAAATTCACAGAGAAAAGACTCAGGAGAGAATAGAGAATTTAATAGTGCATGGACAAATTTGTTTGCTTTCATCGGCAATTCTGCAAAGGTAAAGTACCAAATAATTAAAAATAGCCCACTGCAGAGTAGCCACCTTGTGCTAAAACATATTAATAAATGCTGATTTAGATCTAGTAGTAATGGTGATAGGCTAAATTCGACTTAAAAGCCTGTGTTACCTTTATTATGAGGCTCAAATATGTTTCGCAGCTCCAGACAGATTCTTCTTTTTGGGCCAAAAATGGCTCTTTTGGAGTTAAAGGTTGCCAACCCCTGTTTTAGGCAAACAACATACTCTCTCAATGGCCCATATATGGTGACAAAAATGTACATACATTGGTTTGTACAATACTTAACATATTAGAGCCCAAGAACTGCATTGTCATGTTATGTAGTTCAAGTAAAACGGCATACTTAACGTAAAGTTATGTAGGTTAGGTTTAGGCAAGTCACGTTATGCCAGTTAGATTTAGGAAAAGAAACATGGTTGGGCAGTGTCAGGTTAGGTACTAAATGTAAAGTTGTGTAGTTTGGGCATAGGCAAGCAAAGTTACCTAGGTTAGGTTTAGGCAAGTCAAGTTATGTCAGTTAGGTTTAGGAAAGGAAACAATGACAAAGTAGTGTTCACTTGGTTTCACAGAGGACACAAACACCACTTTCTTGCAGAGTCCTGTGTTTGTTTGACCCATCCACCACTCCAACCTGCCTTCATACGCAGACGTTCGTTCCTTATCATACTGCCTTCTTTACTCTTGTCAGAGCATTGGTCAGGTGATTGCAGCCTTCCCGATTATGTGGGTTATACATGTATTACTGGCTCATGACTCCATGGGTTATATTCTTTTCGTAGGCATACGTACAAACAGTGCATGAGAACAACACAAAGTACGTGTATTTTTTTTACCTGTATTTTTACCTTCAATATTTATTTATTTATTGTTTTTTTCTTTGACATTTGCAGTGATTTAAAGCAATGAAGCCCCATCTTGTTTATTTTTCCTCACAATGAAACCTATCATCCACTTGCTGCTTACATGTGTTATTTTTCTCTTCCTTTTTATTTATGACAGTGTGTGCTGAAGGGGGGGCGGGATATATGCGCTCGGTGCATTATAGACTCTATTAATCACAGCCATGTTCTGCGCTCTGAACAATGACAAAGCTCCAAATCCAGAGATGAAAAACTGCTGCTGCAGCTGAGCTGAGATGGAAAACAAAAGCCAGCTGATTTCAATCTTCCGGAGACTGAAGATTTTGAGACCAGGGTGGATCAATTGAAGATTCAGATGACTGCTTTGGTTTTATTGTTTTTCTTTCTTTCTTTCTTTTTTTTACTACTCCTGCCCACCTCTTGAAATATACACGGTTGTATGATCACACAAAAATGGGTTTTTCAATTACAAGCAATGACTTCTGGATTAGCACAACAAAAAGAGAACCTGCTCAAGACCTTTATTGTAGTCAACAGGTTTACAAAGGTGGAGGTAATCTACTTAGAGTGATTTTTGCCCTTACAATATCATTATTGTGAATGATGCTAATGCTACACAATATCTGACATCAACATTTCCCACATATTAGGGCTCATTTGATTTTTTTCATAGCAGCGACAGTACGATACCTGAGCTTCAGTGCCAGTTCTTACTTTGATAACTTATACTGAGAAATTAAAGAGTTCTTGAATTTAAAGTTTGTCTAGACAAAATCATCTGAACAAGAACTCTCAAAATACAAGTCTTACATTGACTAAATATCTACTTAAATTAGACATCATCTTGTTTAATATTCAGCGCCACCTTTCAGTGCTTGACAGTTCTTGAAATTCAGCGTGAAGGACACATTTCAGTCAACACCTTGAGTACTGAAGTTTAAACAATGGGCTGTATACAACACTTCAAAACTGACAACCTCTTAATAATGCTTATTTTAAACAGTGATTAACCAGGTGTGAGGGTGTGAACATAAAGCAGGACTTGCTTTCTCAAGCTCTTCACTCTTCACATGCTTCATTTACTTGTATGCTGCACTGGGCACCAGATTCGTCACATCACCTGGGCCAGGTTATCTCAGTGTTCCCACCTGTGAAACAAACATCCAGATCTGTGTGCTAGGTACAACAACAACAGAGGGGGGACCAAAAATGGGAACAGTACGGAATGGTCCCATTGGTAAAAAAGCGTACCGAACTGAACCGTCCCGTACTGCTTGGTGGAAACAGGGCTTGCGAGTCAGATTCACCCTCACTACAAAGCTCGACCCTCTCATCCAAATATGGTCACTTCTGGCTCCAAGGATCCGACGACATTTCGGGCAAGCAACTTTGTTTCAGGCATAACCTTTAAAGGGTTACATCTCTAAAGAGAAACACTAATACATGGACACAATGTTTTCGAGCTACTAAATATGTTGAAATTTGACAGTTTTCCCTCCAACAACAGTGTCAACATAATATCCTTGCGACAATAGAAAAAGTCTCTCAAAAATGCTTCATGCATTACACAAGAGGAGGACGACAATCTAATAATCCTGCATAAACACACACAAACACACCTGATGATTACTCACTCCAAACAGTAACAGACTGCTCCAGACTCCTTTTTTTTGGACATTTTCCCTCTTGTCGCAGGAGAGGTATGATAACCCCCGCCCCCCTCCTCATCCGCGCTTCTGGCTGACAGGTGCGAGAAACAAAGCTCTGTTATCACAGCTGCAGAGATGCACCTGCAGGCGGTGGGGATCGCGCATTATATTTTGAGCCCAAAAAAAATACTTGGACACTTTCTGGATGCCATCTTGCTCAGGTGGAACTTTTTTTTTACCTTACACTATATAGTTTTATGATCTTTCAGGGAGAAAGGGAGAACAAAAGGAAATAAGGACCTGCGCAAATTTAATACTAATTCATTACAGCTCCTTTAGAGATAGGGCTAATGCAGCATTCAAAGACCACTTGAAGGCAAAAATGAGTCAAAAAACTAATTCAATGTGCAGCGCCGAGAGAAACTTTCCTGACTTTTAATTACTTTATCGCTCTCATTTTCTCTATCTTTACAGTATTTTAGTGTGTACTGGAGAAAAAGAAGGGAGATAGCGCAAGAGCTTGGGAGACAAAGAAAAGGGGAGGTGAAGGCAAAGTATTGTAGAGATGTGGACTTTGTTCCGTGTCTGTCAGGTCTTTTTCGGCTGGGCTTTGAAGTGCCTTGGTCCCCAGTCCCAGGACGAGGGTGGTTACGGCCTGTGGAAAACAGGATTACACAACCCTCTCTCGTCCAATTAATTATCCGCCTGTTTGGGGAAATAAATCCTTATCTCCTTGCCTGCCATCGCTCTAGAAGACTTTACCCTTGCTGATGGTTGGGGAGTTTCAAATCCAACTCTGGAGAGAAATGAAAACCCCTCCACCAACTCCAACTTGGTCTAATCAGAAGGGATTGTTCCACATCCAATTAAAACTGCAGAGAATAAATTGCCCAGCTCTGATGTATCTAAACTATTGTTAAGAAATCAAAACACTGACTTAATTGGCTTTGTGAAGAGTTTTGACCATTTCTAGAATATAGTCAGGTGGTGTGCAGGTCCATTGTTTTTCTGTTTGAGATTCTGGGGTTGTTCTTTTAGCAGCAGCATCTCTTTGAGGTCTTTGTTCTCCTCGTGGAGCAGAGAGAGTGCAGTAAAGCAAAAGTCTATGCTTATTTAAGCCGAGGGCGATTCTCAAGGTCACAACCTTCTATTCGCTGTTTCACTCTGGCCTCAAGTTAAAAAGTGCACAGCAACAACTATGATACAACTAAGCCTCCAGCTCTGGCCAAAACATTGCACCAGTGTGGGCGGCACAATCAAAGTCTTGCATTCTTGTCTGTGGGAGTTGCAGCCCCTGGTTAAAGATAGCAGCCTGGAACAACACATCCTGAAGTCTGGATTAGCCCTGCCAAGTGTAGATTCCCTCGCTTTCGCTCTCCTTCTCTTCCTCCGACGGCTGCTCCAGGAGAGCATGTCAGTTCATCTCAACATAAAGATGCGCCCGGGGAAAGCCAAGACAACCCCCCCATCCACTGTTGAAGTGCAGCATATAAGCCATGAGGTACCCATGGGTGCACCTCCCAGCGTTGCTTTGAGTGGTCGGCCGCCTCTCAGTTGCTTGACTTTAACAGGCACTGTGGGAATTGTGCGGTAATTCAAAGACAAGCAGGCAAACAAGTGCCAAGACAGAAAGCAGAAGTAATTGCCAACTTGTCAAAAGAATGCATGCAAGTTCTGGATTTATTAGAAAAGTCTTGTTGTGATGTAAGCCAAAGAAATGTGAGTAAAACATTTTAAAATCTTCTGAATAATTTTCAAGGTTTTTGCAAGTTTGCATGAGGAAAATGTCATGAGATCTCTTGGGAGGGCCGAAATGTTTGCCATTCTTTCATGCAGTGACCACGCCTTCTAAAACATCGAATTCAAGGACTTTTAAAAGGAACTTCCAAGCCCAGTTCACTCACACCAAAGAACCCAGCATGGCACAGTTTGAGACACTCATCAAGGTTAATTGCTCCTACAACACTAAGAATTTTTTTAATGAGAACTAGCAGGTTTTACAGAAGCTCACAGACAACAATTAAAAAGAGAGGGAGGCATGAATGTGTGAACACTTGCTGACTGTGTTTCAGGGATGTCAGACTGTTGTCTTCTCTAACACAGCACAGCAAATTGATATTGTGTAGGTTGAGTGTAAGAGGCAGAGAATTTCTATCTTTGCATAAAATATATAAATTGAAGCACTTTCAATGATCCATGTCTATTTATAAGATAAGATAAGATAAGATAATCCTTTATTAGTCCCACCGTGGGGTCTTGTCTCTTTTTTCTCTCCATATTCACACATTTTTAAGGATTTCAAGGACCTGTGGGAGCTCTTTTTATCACACCTATCGGCATACTCAACAACTTGCATTTCTCTTTTTAAAGGAACCGTGTGTAGAATTTAGTGACATCTAGTAGTGAGGACTGCAGATTGCAAAAAGCTGAAACTGAAACCATCTAAACATGGAATAAAGCATTTCCCAGTGCTGTTCAGCTCATCGCAGAGGGGCTCTGAACACAGTGGCCGACGTGAAAATGTGAAATGCGGAACACAAAAAGGCAAAAACGCAAAGGGCTCCATCTAGGGCCAGTGTTTCGTTTGTTTGTTCTGCTACTGTACAAACATGGCAGTGAAACATGGCAGACTCCATGAACGAGGTCCCACTCCCTATGTAGATGTAAACGGCTCTTTCTAAGGTTTACGAAAACATGCCAATTCTTATATTCAGGCGATTATCCAGTAGAGACAACATAATTATTAGATTATATTCCATTTCTGCCGATATAAATCCTACAAACTAGACCTTTAAGAATTCTATTTTGAGTCAGTAATTAATTCCAGTCACTGTCTACAGATTTTCAAGTGTTATAATACCATCAGTAAAAGTCAATATTTCCTGCAGACATTTGGAGGCTTTTAAATGTGGAACATCTGTGCAGGAAGTGTACAGATTCATGAACTGTGCCTCAACAGCAATCCCATAACTACAAAATGGAAAGATTTGTTTTTATTCATTATTGATTGATTTTACCCACTACCAAAAACCCCTCACGGGAGGACAAATATCTTCATTCTGTACAATTATTGTTTTAGATGTTCTCTTTTCCTCCGCTCACTACTCCATTCCTAACACCACATTTTAAAATATAACACAATTAAAGTTTAATGCTTCAGAAATAATGAAGAAAAGAAGAGCGATTCCCCACCAGAGTAGATTCAAGTCAAGCAACTATTTCAGTCAATTCTGTTGGTCTATCACCACCCAGAGGTGTGGGCTAGAGTCACATGCCTCGAGTCACAAATTTGACTCACACTTGAGCCTTTTGATGTGAAAATCCTTGATACTTTTCCCCAAGCCCAGAGATTAAAAAGCATGTTGCGATACAAGACATCAAAGTACCCTTTATCATTCTGTTGCAGTTAATAGTGCTTTATGTTCTGAAAGTGCAATGTCAGCACTACCTTTTTATGATTAAGTTCAATTGCACTAGTTTTGACAAATTTGTTTTTAATTAATACTCTAAAACTTCAGTTAATAGCCTCAACTATTATTTGCTTCAATCACTGAAATCAACAGGCCTGTATTTGGGACAGGCCTTTAATCCCTTTAACACAAAACTGTTGCTCAGCAAAGATCGGAAAACACAATAATATTGTCTATTTGAACCAGTATGAATATTACTTGTTTAAAAATTAGGCTTTAATCTATAATTTAAACAAAACTACAAGAGTCTGTTTCATGGGATAAAACTAGACGGGCTTGGGAACGGGATTTGGGTGTGGAAATTTGGGAGGAGGCATGGGGAGGGAGCCTAACTCGCATTCACACCTCTTCATTGTGTTTGCGGCACGGTTTGATTCAGTTTAAGGTACTCCATCCGAGTACTAACCCTGGATGTCCAAGATGTAATCATTGCCCTGCTTTTACAGGACACATGCTTTGGATGTGCCCCTCCCTTAACAGTTACTGGGAAAATATATTTATTGTACTGTCGCATATTTGCAAACAGACCGTGATTCCTAATTTTTACACTGCTATATTTGGCATACCGCCCCCCAATTGTAAAATAAATACACTGCAAGCAAACGCTGTAGGGTTTGCATCTCTGATTGCCCGTAGACTTATCCTCTTCAACTGGAAGTCAGATAAAGCACCATCTTTTTTACAGTGGGTGAAGGAAGTACTTTCCTTGCTACCGTTGGAAAAGCTTCGATACAGAATAGATAAAAACCGTAGGAATTTCATTTTAACTTGGAGCCCTTTTGCAAACTTCATTCAAAGCACCCCCTTCCAGTAGACCTCTTTATCCCGTCTCACTTTTTTTTCCACATGATAAGAGATAGTCTAACTGTGTGCCCCTTTCTTTCTTTTTCTTCTTTTGAGCCTTGGGGTGGGTGGGGTTTGTTGTTTGTATGTTGTTTTTGTCTTGGACTTGTTCATTTGTCCTATGTTATACTTGATGCTTATTGGAAAATTGAAAATTAAAGTCTTAAAAAAATTAATAATAAAAATAATTAGGCTTTAGATAACATCAATTGTGAATCATTCATTTGATCCAACAGACAGCGTATCAGAAAGTGAGTGAGTTACGGCACTCAAGGATCATGGCACCCAGCATACTGACACAACACCACTTTATCCTGTTAAAACAATACTCACAACTTGGATTAATCTTTATTAAAAACCCTTTGATTCTTCTGGTCTGAGGACCCTTACAGACGAAGGGAATACGAATAACTTACAGTGTAATCGAGGAATGGACACATAATTTGAGGTAGCCAACAACCTGCTTTTATACATCCCAAGAAATGCTTGGCAACCAGACCAGGCCTCTAATTGAGACAGGCCTTTATTTGTCAAAATGTGGAGCCACACTGGGCTAGTAAAATAGACCAGGCCTTTTATTGGGACTAGGCTTTTAATTGAAGTTTTAGGGTAAATACAAATTTTAAAAAAGCATTCTTGAGTTTTTTGAATGGCGTTGCATTGGGTAAAGAGCACATTGTGACTTGTTTAGGACTTGAAACTTGAAGCTTTGGACGTGGGACTTGACTTAGTTGACGATGACTTGTACCCACCTCTGCATGTTCCCATCTAGCAGAATATGTCCTTTCCTTTTTTGCGTGATTCATATTCCTACTGAACAGTAAATATTTCAATTTGTAAATGCTTCTATGTGTCTGTTTTAAAAATAATTGGGTTTTCAAGGAGGATGATCAAGGTCGCCTCAATGTTAATTCACCCACAAGTGCCATCAAGGGATAGTTCAAAAGGATGATGTCTTCTGAGCTGTTAGAAGGCTTTAAATGTGCAACATATGTGTTTTTATTAGCTTATTAGTGGCAATCCAAGAGCTGCAAAATGGAGATGACAGGAGATAATGAGTGAATAAAAACAATTTTTCTGCCAGAGAGGATAAACTTGGAGCGACTGACTGGTCAGCATGTCATGACCCTTTTGTTAGAAGTAGTGCTGTGAAAATTAAAATGAAGAAGAAAGTGTTAAGAGACGATAGTAGCACCATCAAATTAAAATTAAAGTGGTACAAACAGGAAAGCAGTTGATGTTATTAAAATTCCTGGCCACTATATGAGAATTTACAGTCAATACAGGAAAGTAAAAGGTCACCAGTGGGGCAGAGTGAAGCTAACACTTTAGCAGTACTTCAACAGGTTTAAAAGGAAGGCAAATGTTGGCTTTCCATCCCCAGACAGCGCTTTCACATTTGGATATGAGCGGCTGGCAGTGAAAATTTTTCCCTTTGACATCATCATCTTCTTGCCAGCCTTATTTCCAACGTTGCCTCAGCTTTTTCAAATGGCAGGCAGAATGTAGAGGATATTTAGCAGCAGCATTTCAAATTTTAATCCTACAAACTTTCAATTTCACCGTAGTTGAGATGAGCAAGAAAGAGCTGGTGAGAATGAAAGGGAAAGCGAGATAGTGACAAGCACTCATCAGTGGGCAGCAGGCAAGAAGACGGAGAAGAAGCAGCAGCAGAAGAAGAAGCCAATTACCCGTGTGGGCAAGCGGACCGTGGGGAAGCGGCGCGCCGGGGCTGCCTGTTCTGAGTCCGATAACCCTCCCGTGTCATCCCTCTGTGTCAACCAGAATTTTATCTGCCACAAAAGACAGCCGCTGCATAGGCAACAACAACAACCTGCAGCCAAAGAGAGCCGCGAGCCACAGACGGAGACGAGAATTAAGAGAGTCAGGCAACCACAGGGGCAACTGATACGCAACACATGAGCTGAAAGGAAATGGAGTAGTGGGAAATACTAACACACACGGAGGGATTCATCACACACTGCGCCGTATCAGGAGGGAGGAGGGAAAATGTTACAGCCATCAAAAAGTAGGGCTAGACCAACCCACTGGATTGGTTATGTATCTGCCAATACTGCTCTGCCTTTTCTCTTGCTTATGTAATCTATTTCTGTCATGATATGCTGAGTACGCCCATGCTGCTTGTAGCACTGCTGAAACAGGATAACATTTAAAATATCAGCTAAGCATCACACTTCAAAATCTCACAATCAGACCCGGTTAAAAACCTGCAGCCCTATATTCATTATGAAATAACCCAATCTATCATGTCTCCTCCTGATGTATTTTTGGACAAAGTGTACAAACTAATTACAGTTTTTCTTTCTGTTTTCTCCTTCAGACAAAAGGCAAGAGAGGAGAGGGAAGGAAATTTCTTAGCTCAACAATATCAACAGCTCCATAGTAATTAAACCCCTGCCGTGCTGAGTATTTACCTCAATAAATCATTCCCACATTTTGGTGGCTGTAGATGTAGGGGGGGTGAAAAAGCCACAAAAACAAAAAAACACTGGACTACTCTAACTTTTGCTGCAGCACAGTGTAACATCATTCAGAAACACACTGCAATGGCCAGATACATGCCAGAATGTACACAAGGGAGAAGGTCTGGTGCACTGTGTAGCATTATGCTAATCTATAGCTTTACATGTAAGTGTCAAGACTGAGTGATTAATGATATTCACCAAGCTGTGTCTTTGCATGATTTACTTACTAAAATAAATACAGCATCTGCTCTAAAATTGCTCTCTAAAATTGTCTTCAGTGTAATAGTAATGGATAGTAGCTTCCTTCTGTTAGCATCATCTCTGCAAGACTTTTTAAGATCATTTATTATCACATAGAATGAAATGTATTACCTTTTTCACAGTCATGCCAGTGTTAGTAAGATGGAAATTCCCCAGCAGTTTGTAACAGTAATTCTTCATTTAATTAACATGACCTGGGCCTGGAAAGTGGCAGTAAATGGATAGATGGATGAATCAATGAAAAATGATTTGTTCATTAAAGTTTGCAAAAACTTACCCCTGCACATGCACATGACAGTATGATCAGCAGCGTGACAAATCCTCATACAATGGTTCATATAATATTTTAGGAAATTCAACATTTTGTTTAATATCTAACAAATTAGTGCCCTACGAATGGTGTTGTAGGTTTAGGAAAAGATTAATGGTTGGGCTTTGTGACATTACATACTTGATATAATGTTATGTAGCTTAAGTTTAGCAAAGTAATTTTATGAAGGTTAGGTTTAGGAAAAGAATCGTGTTTAGGTTTTGTAACGTACTTAATGTAAAATTACTCATTTTACATAATGTACTTGACGTAAAGATGTGTAAATTAGGATTAGGAAAGCAAAGTTACATGGATTAGGTTTAGGAAAAGAATCACGTGTGGGCATCGTCATGTTACATACTTAATGTAAAATAACTTACTTTGCGTAATGTACTTGATGTAAATTTATGTAAATTAGGATTAGGAAAGCAAAGTTACATAGGTTAGGATGAGGACAGCAAAGTTACGTAGGTTGAGTTTAGGAAAAGAATCATGTTTAGGCATTGTCTTGTGCATACTTAAAGTAGAGTTACTTACTTTATGTAACGTACTTGACGAAAAGTTACGTAGGTTAGGATTAGGAAAGCAGAGTTACATAGGTTAGAGTTAGGAAGAGAATCATGTTTAGGCATTGTCATGTTACGTACTTAACGAAAAAGTTACTTACTTTACGGAATATAGTTGACAAAAAGTTGCGTAGGTTGGGAAAGCAAAGTTACGTAGGTTAGGATTAGGAAAAGAATGATGTTTAAGGATTGTTGTGTTATGTACTTAATATAAAGTTATGCAGGTTAAGTTTAGCAAAGTAATGTTAAGAAGGTTAGGTTTAGGAAAAGAATGATGTTTGGGCATTGTCTTGTGATGTACATAATGTAAAGTTACTTACTTTATGTAACATAGTTGACGTAAAGTTATGTAGGTTAGGATTAGGAAAGCAAAGTTACGTAGGTAAGGATTCGGAAAAGAATTATGTTTGGGCATCACCATTTCACATACTTAATGTAAAGTTGCTTAATTTACATAATGTACTTAAAGAAAAGTTATGTAGGTTAGGATTAGGAAAAGAATCATGTTTGGACATTGTCTCGTGATGTATTTAAGGTAAAGTTACTTACTTTACGTAACATACCCAATGAAAAAAATTGAATTTCCCCTCAGGGGGATTAATAAAGTATATAAAAAAATTAAATTAAATTAAATTTAAATTAAAATTAAATTAAAAGTTAGGTAAGTTAGGTTTGGAAAAATAAACATGGTGACTTCATACTTAAGTATCTTAAATGTTCCCTTGGTTTCACGTGGAACACTAACACCGATCTACTGAAGGAAAGTCCTGTGTGTTTGACCCGTCCACCCCACTGCCTCCATATGCGCCCTTTTGCTCTTTGTAGTACTTTCTTCTTCACTCCTGTCAGTGCATTGGTCACCTGATCACAGCCTTCCCAATATGTAGGATTTCTGGGGGATTGTTTTGTAGGTAGCTTGAGTAGTGTCTGTTTGCTGAACTCCGGTGGTGCGCACTAAAACTCCACAAAAGACAGACTGAACAACCTCCTGCAACATAATCCACTTTCCCAACAGTCCCACACCTGGTTTATAGGTGTATAATGTCCCCACCAGCCCGCAGTCCCATACAAATATACATACAGATATAAAAGTAATGATACTGTCTAGCAGGAGAGAAAATATGTTTGAGACCTTGGTTAATGGGATGCAAGGCTTTTTAATACCCTTTCAGGCCGTTTTGAGGAAACACATTTCCTTGATTTATTTGGCCGCAGAGCTATTGTCAGTCTGAACAAAGGCTAATGTTTCATCTGGTGTGTCCGCCATGCCTGAAAGCCATGAGATGGCCTTCTCAGCTGCTGCATTCACCGAGGCAGCATGAACCAGGACATTCTCAGGAGCTAACCCACTGGGGACCCAAGACCAAAAGGACTAAAGAGCAAGGCAAAACAAAAGTTTATAGGACAGCTGAGCGTTTCTGTGGAGACACTATAAATGGAAAAGGGATATCAAGTGTTTCAGAGGAGGGTAGGAAAAACTCTCCCTCAAACCAGGGAAGGGTTAGTGGCAAATGCTCTCACGGGGATACAGGAGGTGTCCACATGAGGCTAGAACGAGGGCAAGGACTAATGTACTGCATCCACACTTATACATTTTAATTCAAAACAAAAATTATCTTAGACATTTAGCACCATTTTAGATATTATATCCATCCCTCCTACTACGCTTCAAAGTAGATATCCCATGTACACTGAGTGTGCACGTGCAGAAAGCAGATTTTGCTTAGACCAACTACAAGGTAGAACTGTGACACAAGTATTAGGCAGTTGAGGCAGAGTAGAACAGGTTGGGAATCTTTGCTAAATAAACAGGGTGACAGAGCGGTATCAGGGGCATTATCCTTTGCCGGAGGAAGCCATGACAATGGGGAAGGAGTGCCCACACAAGTTAGATGAAATCACATAAGGTATGGATACACAGCTATAATATTTTGGCTTGACACGGCATTACTTATAAGACCCAATCAAGAAGCCAATAAGGATACCTGCATTACTGTTTTCAAAAGTCTCTTCAAGTCCAGACTAAAATGCAATCCCTGAGTTTTCAAACTAAAAGCGGCTCACCAACACAAAGTTTCCAGTTTGGGGGTTTATATACACTGGAGTAGTGTGGACGCTAGGCAGGAATGTAACATTATGTGTTTTAAAACAAAAACATTTAGTGTGGATGTTACCATAGTCAAATATTGGAGACATGTTAAGGGAGCTCTTTGATATGACACCCAAAATAGGGAATATCCTTGACCCTGAGAGATAAGAGGAATGTGGTGTTTAGGTGAAATGAAGCCATGCTGCGTTAGAGCGGACAGGCAAGAGGTGGTTCATTCACACACTGTGGCAACCCACTGAGCCGACTGAGTCAGGGTTGAGGAAAGCTGTGAAAGAAATGTCTGTCTGTACTAACCTTGCATACTACTGGACCTATCCGCCTAATATTTTGTCTGCACCTTTATGACTGTATGCTCAGTGACCTCTCGTGGTTGCCGTGATTCATAATTGTTGAAAAACCTGTTTTATACCGTCATTGACTGCTCACTCCTCTTAACTGCCTGTAGGAGCTGCAAAATTACATAGTAAGAGCACAGAGCAGCAGGCATTTCCAGCAATTGAATCAACCATACCTCATCTGTTAAGGGCCACATTTTGGGCTTCATCGTTGCTCAAAAACTGACATCCACCGAAAACATTGTTCTCATTTTGAACCCGAGCATCAGCAGATTAATTCCATATCCAAAATGTTATGATCCACTAAAGTTTGCCCACACTTTACTGAGTGGACTTTTCTAGTTGTTAAAGTATTTGTTTTTGTGTCATTAAATTGCTGTTACAAACACAGTCTGATATGAACAGTGGGCGACCGAGCATGAGGCGCCACTGTTTTGTAAAAATCTGGCAAACTTAAATTCAAAACCTGGCGCATTGTCACTGTAACTAAAACACAAACTGGCAGCGTACACAAACATAGCTTCAAGTAGCGTGTTCGTGACAGCTGATGTAAGCCAAAAATACTACCTCTAATGCATCAAGAGATTGCCTCATCATCAGATTACTTGTAGCAGTTTCAGTCATGTTCAGGCTCATGGGGTTCACAAAGTATTTCATTTCCATCCTTGACTGAATTCTTTCTGATCTGGGCATATAAAGTAACTGTCTCAGTTTTGGTAGTTTAGAAATGTTTGTATTGGGTCTTCCTGGACCAGAGGTCAGAGATCCTGTGGTCTCAGCAGGTGCTAATTAAAGGAGTTCAGGAGCCGACAAAGTTCTTTGAAGGATTTTGACTTTGTTCTGGAGTTCAATCAAACTGTAGATTTCCTGTGTATTCTCCTTTTGCTCTCTACAGAGCTCCGGAGGTTTTGATCTGGCTGGAAAATATCACTTATTGTGCATTATTTAAATGGTCATTAGTCTCGCAAGCCTCATCCTTCCTGGGCACGGCTCTGGGCTTTCATTATTACATCAATTATCAGCCCATTATATGCAAATGACTCATCCTAACTCTGGAACTTATAATATATAATATATCAATTACACCGACAATGAGACAGTGAGACAGCGAGGGGATATGGAAATATTTCCTAAAGATAGCCTGTCGGCACCTGAGGGAAGGGAGAGGAGCAGGAAGGGAGAGGGGATGAAGAAAGGAAAAAACAGAGGATAAGAAAAAAAAGCTATTAGAAACAGTGGAGAGAAAAAAGCAGGGGGAGGAAGAAGATGGGGATAAAGAGAAAGAGCTGGGATAATAGAGAGAAACAGGGGTCAGTCAGGACAGTGATGAGAGCCATTTAATTCAAAAGAAAACTATAGTGGGCCCTAATACGACACCAGCCATAACCATTTGTTGCTCTTGCAGCACCATTTAAACATTTCTCAGTAATTTAACAATTTGCAAAATTTTAAACATAGGAGTCTTAAAATGTCATCTTGATGTGTTACTGGGAGCCAGAATAGAAGGATAGAAGGAAGGGTTATCATGTCCACCTCATCAGAAATTGGGGAGGTATTGAGGGGTATTGGTTAGCTTTGATAGCAAAACAAACTGGAGGAAACCACAAAGTGTCGTCCTCCTTTGTATGACTGGCAAAGTAATCATCCACAAAGCCTCCTGTGACATCATCCATCCACTGAGTGAGAGTATACGGGTCGGCCAGTCTGGTCCCGTTAGTGATGTCATGGTCAAGTTGACCATTGACCTTTTGGATATAAAATGTAATCACTTCATCACTTTAGACATTTGTGTCAAATTTTGTCATAATCCGCCCATGAATTCTTCAGTTATGGCCAAAAACATGTTTTGGGAGAGCACAGTGACCTTTGACCAACAAATTCTAATCACTGAGTGCGAGTGGACGTTCGTGCCAAATTTGAATTCCCTCAAGATGTTCTTAAGGTGTCACGTTCATGAGAATGAGACGAGGCCACAGTGACCTTGACCTTTGATTTTTAACCTCCAAAATCTAATCAGTTCATTGTTTAGTCCAAGTGGACGTTTGTGGCAAATTAAAGGAAATTCCCTTGAGACATTTTGGATGGATGGACACCAGTGCAGAGACATTAAAATGAGAACACAAATGCATGTTTTTTATTCTGTCATTATTGTATTTGTATTAAAGAATAATCCATTTATTGTGGTCAAAGTGAGATTAAAATGATAATAACAGATGGTTGGGCAGGATGACCTCATCTTAAGATTTCACTAACCACCACTTTTCTTCAAAGAATACTGAT
Organism: Epinephelus lanceolatus; assembly: GCF_041903045.1. NCBI lineage: Eukaryota > Metazoa > Chordata > Actinopteri > Perciformes > Serranidae > Epinephelus > Epinephelus lanceolatus. Next base: position 8,037,375 of record NC_135749.1, on the reverse strand, counting down.
AAAATAAACAGTTGACAACAAGGAGAAAATTTATGAGCCAAAAATATGCTAATTCATAATATCAGTGTTGCTCTAATCCCTTGTATTACCAACCTAAATATAACAGCTCAGATTCTAAGAAACTGTATCATGTTTTCTTGCTGCCTTTCTAAATAGTATAGGCTATCTGGGCTATTCAGGTATATTTCAGTACATTGAGGGATATTTGTAGTCATGATATGAAAATGCATGCAAGTAAGCGGCTTAACCTGAGTAAAACCTTAATCACAATCTGAGCTATTAGCCACAACACTGTGCTATAAACTTAACATAAGTAGATGGAGGCGCTCTAACTCACAGTCCTCAACCACAACTGTTGACTTATGCCACACAGAGCTCCATTTGCACTTATACTGTATACTCCTACTCCAGAGTAGTGTTACCATAAATACACCTGGAGCGATGCAGAATGTGAAAACCTGTGTGTGTGTGTGTGAGAGAACAATCAGCCCCTGCTCCTCGATTCCTGTTCGAGTGGTGTATATTTAGATCGACAGCTAACAAGATATTTAGTTTGTGTATTCACATATACGTCTATTTTAAAATGTTCTTAGCCTGTATACAACTGTTTTAAAAGTCTCTTATGTTTGGTTTTTGGCTGTTTACTTTTGTAAATTAGTGACAGGGACTACAAATAGGCAGTGGTAGCAATTGTTATGTGTCTGTGGGTGGATGTATACACAGCGGGTGAACTGATGTGCGAGGAGGAGTAGGAGGAGTAGGAGGAGGAGGAGTAGGAGAAGATGAAGACAAAGAACGACAGGCTGATTTAGAAGAAGAAGAAGAAGACGAGGAAGACTTTATTGATCCCAGAGGGAAGCAGTCAGAGAAAGTAAGTAAGTAGCCTTATAATAATCAGCGGTAGTGACAGAGAGGCTGCTTTGGAGCAGTGGGACCTGTTTGTAGGAAGAGTCACTTGCGGTGCAACGTGCTGTTAATACCAGGTATTAAAAGCTCAAGCAAACATTGAAGGGCATAGGCAAAGCTAATAAATAATGCAAATCCACTCTAAATGCCTTTCATAAACTGGAGAGAGCTTAGAGAGGGCGCTGTGATTGACCCCCTTGTTAGCACAGGACTGAAGAGACACATTTGCTGGCACAAAAACTGAAGCAAACATGAGGTTTCTGAGGACACAGTCAGAGTGGGTTTTAAGTAACATTAAAATGCATACTAACACACAGTTTGGACTTTGAACTGTTTGTAGGCTACACCACTTGTGAGTACCAAAGATTAAACCTTAGAGATGCACCGGTTTATCGGCTGCACATCGGTATTGGCGGATATTCGTCTTTTTGACTGCCATTGACACATCGGCAAATAAGATGACACCAGTGGCAGTGATGGATGTTTTAATGTTGTTTCACATCAATTTTGTGTAGAATAAAGAGACTAAACTCACTAGCAACACTTCAGAGGACACACCCTATTGTTTACCTGATACATTGTGAACAACAAATTTGTGTTGACGTCAGCAGAAGGCGAGCTAGTTAATGATAGCTGTTAGCAGGCGGTGGCCAGAACTAACAGCTGACGGAGGATGCATTGAGTTAAATTATGATGCGTTCAAGCTCTCTAAATATTTTTATATACATTTTAACGTTCTCGTGTTCAAATGTAATCATGTAAAATGTAATTTCTGGCAAAAACACTTCCTTAAATACAGTTGTTTCAAGGAGCTTTTCGCCAAGGTTTTCACAGCAAAATAAAATGAATATTATAAAGAGAATATTCATACATTACATATAGTAAAAAGGCTTTTGAGGGTGTTTTAAAAAATGTTTTTCATGTGAAAGAAGGTTATTCTCAAGGTTGTTTCATAAATGTGTATGATTGAATCTGTGCTTGTTCAAAGGTAGAGTTATGAAGGAATGAAGGAATTTAAAACAGTTCAGTTATTTTTATATAATGAAGATTTCATTAGTTCCCTGGCACAAAAGGGGGAATAAATAACGACAAAAACAAACAAACAAAAAAAAAAAAACCCACTGGTATCAGCATCAGCTGTTGGTCATATTGTCATTTTAAACATCAGTATCAACACAGAATTTCACAATCAGTGCATACTAAACCTAAACAGAAATGATACGATGTTTGATTGTGAACTGAAATGTAATTTACTACACTGTTGCCAACTTGAAATTCAACTGAGGGAAGTAGCAAAACAGATCTCTTTGAGACACCATGCTGTTTTGGCTGCACATGCACCAAATAGTTTTAACTGTTAATAGATTCTGTTCAACCACAACTAAACATGGCAGCTAATCACCAAATGTTAACTTAGCCAGCGAGCTAGTTAGCCAGCTATCAAAAAATAAAATTATGTGACAATATTGATAATTATCTTAACATTATACATTTTCTGAAAAATCAGTTGAGAATAAATCAAAAGGAAAGTTCAGCCCCAAATCAAAAACACCTCTCACTTGTAGTGCTGTTTATCAATCAGGATTGTGTCGGTATGAGTTGCAGAGTGTTGGAGATATCAGCCCTAGAAATGTCCGCCTTGTCCTCCTAAGCTCAGCTGAAGAGGGCGCCGTTAATGTTTACATCTCATGCTGTCATGACAACGAGCCTCTCGTCCATAAGTAGATGCACACTTCCTTCTGCACAGTGATACAGTTGGCAGGTGTATTTTGGTAGAAAGAAAATAGTTCCTACATGAAACTGCTCACAACAGTCTGTGGATTACCTTGAGTAACTGGTCATGATTTCTGGAAAGAGGTGTTGTTGAGTTTTTCAAATTGTAAGGGGTTTTTTTGGGCACTTTCAGCACCACAAGCCATGTGTTATCTTGTTCCATTATTCTGAAGACAAGGCAGACATCTCTACAGCTGATATATTCTTTTAAAGGATAAAGTGACTAGGTTACTCCAGCAAAAAAAACATCTCACAAGTCAAGGTACCAAACAGATGTAAGAGACATGTGCCAAAATCTTACTGTATGTATCATAGTACCTACCCCTGAGGTGAATGGAAATAGTTGGCTTATTCTCATTTTGATTAGTTGCACACACCAGCACATTAACAAGCTCTTATTAGCAATTACCACCACAACGTAATTGGCAACCTTCTTTGACAACCTTCTTGAAAACCTGCCACACTACACCCCCACGCTTCAACGTACGCTAATAACAAAAAGGGTGTAAACATGACACCGGGGTCCATCTTGACAGGGTGAGTCAGATGGGTGAGAGCCGCCATCCTACTGCCAGTGGCTCGAGTCCTGTCATTGACAAAATCCTGCTGCCTCTCGCTCTAATGACGTGACCAGCCTCACACCGTCCTCTATTTACAGGCCTGTCATTAAAGCTCTGTTAATTATAGAGGGACGGTCACATTGTTGTCATACCTGCTGCTGAGACACAGAAATCCCCCGTAGATGTGAGGACAAAATGGACACCTTAATTTAGAATGCCAACCCATGCCTGTGATTGAACACGACATGGTGTCGGATGAAAAAAGAAATAAAAAGCACTCAGTGAGGAGATGTCAAAGTTGTGACAGGCTCTTTAAAGAGTACAGATGTGGTTCTTTTATTGAGGACTTAGAATATTCTGATTTAAAGTGTGCTGTTCCCCATTACATATATATATATGTAGTAAACTTGGGGGAAAATAATTGCTTATAATTCACTTGTCAATGCCCAAAAATGATGACTCTCTGCACCCACTTTCTAATCTATTTCAAGAATGTAGTTGCATTATGACATGTGCCATTGAAAAATCTTCCCTATTGAATCAGCTGATTATAGTGGTCAGCAGCGGTTCTCCAAAGACAATAGTGAATCAGTCGGAGCCTGCCTAATCACATCTCTGTCTAGCTGCATAATAAGCCAATCAACATGTGCTGTCAACATTATTTCTATAGCATCACACTTGTGTGGTCGATTCACAAGGATAAAAACGTGCATTTACTCCGTGATGACAGTCGATGCACACATTGTGTGGCATTCAGGGTCGAGCCTCAGGAACAGACCGTAAGGCTTTTAGATGGCTTTTTTTTATCAACAGTTTTCTTCTACAGTGAAGTGCAATTTCACTGCTTGTCCTGAGCCTTTATCATTCGGTGTGCCACATGAGGATAAGAGCGCAACAGGCAGTAAAAAGTTCCACATGGAAAAGTCCGGCTACTTTGATTAAAAAAAAAAAAAAAAATCTATCACTTGCCTTCAGCCAATTACTCCTGAATCTCCCCATAAGACATCGCCTTTTCTCCCACAGTATATATTTTTCCATCCTGTTTTCATTTCTCCAGTCTGTCTGTGGTCTGCTTGTAGTATTTAGTGGGCTCAGTCCGTCTCACCCAAGATACACACAGACGTAGTTTATGTCCTCCCCTTAACTTTCCCCAGAGTCTGATAAAAGTAGTGAATTTAGAACCTCAGAGGAACCTACGACTGGACTGACAAGGGTCACTATTTCAAGAAGAAAAAAGGTTCCAGATTCCCGGTACTATATCAAATAGTCAGCAACTTTTCCCATTAGAAAATGTCCATTCTGCTTATGTTTGTGACACCAAATAATGGCAGCCAAGATTTAATGCACCTATCCAATTCATTAAATTATAATTTGATTTTCTAAACACAGCAAAACAGATTTGTATTGACCCAATAAAAGTAGGAGGACAAAAGTCTATTAAAACTGTTTAAAGCTAGGGTAAGCAGAAATCTGGAAAAGGCAACAACAAGCCAAACAAGTCAGAATTTGAAAATACACCCTCCTCCTACAGCCCGCCCCTCTCTGTGCTAAGCCCCTCCCATCAGACGACCACGAATATATGCACGAACATCATATAGCAACGGATGGAGCTTCAGCTGCGGTGAGTCGAACTTGACCAGCAGAAAACCCCCAGTGCAGAGTGTCAGAGTGGCGGTACCAGGTCTAACCTGTGTAAGGGCAGCAACAGAAAGTTTGCTGATCCAGCAGGGAGTTGGAGTTGGGGTTTACACTGGCTGGATTCAGGTTGTCCCTACTGACTAGGGGTCCCCCTCTGGACCTGCCATCCACTCTCCTCCCAGTGAGGTGGTCTTTAGCGGCAGGGAGTGAGGCGAAGGACACAATGTAATTTGAGGCTCTAGTTAACGTTAGCTACATTAACTTGAACTTGAAGCTGCCACTGTGAACCTTTGGCTCCTGTTAGCCGAAAGCTAAACTGTTAGTAACATTTTCTCTCCATCTTGTAAATACTTTGCTGATATTGACACATAGTTTAGGGCGGCACGGTGGTGTGGTGGTTCGTACTGTCGCCTCACAGCAAGAGGGTTCCTGGTTCAATCCCAGAAGGGAACCCTTCTGTGCGGAGTTTGCATGTTCTCCCCATGTCAGTGTGGGTTCTCTCCAGGTACTCCGGCTTCCTCCCACAGTCCAAAGACATGCAGGTTAATTGATAACTCTAAATTATCCGTAGGTGTGAATGTGAGTGTGAATGGTTATCTGTCTCTATGTGTCAGCCCTGCGATAGTCTGGCGATCTGTCCAGGGTGTTTCTCTCTTGCCCAATGTCAGCTGGGATAGGCTGCAGCCCCCCCCCCGCCACCCTCAAGAGGATAAGCGGTTACGAAAATGGATGGATGGACGGATGCATAGTTTATTTGTTTATTGTCAGACCCTCTTTGAGGTATTTGTATTTTTGCTAAGTTCGTCTTCCTATTTTGGGTTGCTCTGCAGTGTAGGCAGTTGTTGCCAATGCTGGAATAACAACTTTCTCTGCAGGATTCTTCCCCATTGAATCAGGCTGAGTGAATTTTCAAAAGCCTGAAATCAGAGCCAAGAGCAGTTGCAGAAATCTGATGTTGTGTCAGAGGACTTAAATTATAATATGCTCAAAAGGTTATTGTGGGATTTTTGACCAGTGATGCCAAAATAAAACGTCCGACCTCAGCTATAACAAAGAACGATTCCAGTCATTGTTTCATATTGTGTTGATTTCAAAACACCAACGAGTGACGAACAGTCATAGGTAATTATTCATAAGAGGTGCTATGGTCAGGTCCATTAGGCATTTGGACAAATGATGAACGCTGTTGTTGTTCTGCTGAGAGCAATCTCACAGATGCTGATGTCCGTGTTTTACTATCAGGAACTGTATCCCCACGTATCTGATTGGTACCAGTATTTATGAATAGGCCCTTCAGCAGTTCATAGACCATACTGTACCTCCACAACAACATAGTCCCCGATGCTGACTAATTCAAGTAAGTCAAGCGATCAAGAGAAACTGCTCTCTGTTAATGTGCCATTTAAATGCAAAGAGTCATTCTGCCTCCTCTAGTTAGTTTTCCTACTCTGGGCGCTGGATCATCAAAGCCAGCAGTGTTCAGGAGCAAAAAAAAGGCAGGGACAGGGGAGAGGGCAGCGGTTGGAGGCAAGAAGAAAACCATAAACGGTTTGAAGTTCTGTGCAGCAAATGAGCGTCATGTTCAAACCCCAAGAGGGAAGTTTGAAGGGAGAAGAGCCTCAGAAGTCTTCTTGGCTTTACTGAACTTTGCAGAGCTGTGTTCATGCTGGACCGCTGCTGCAATAGCATTCATAGCTCTAAGGTGATTTATGCTGGACCAAAGCTGCCATTAATGATGACTTTTTTTTTTCTGTGAGCCACATGATGTTTGCATTCTGTCTCTGAAATGGTAGGGTTGAGCGTTTGAAAAAGTCTCAGAGCAGACCTCATGGACGATGGTGCTGCTGCTGCTACTGCTGTGTGTTTTTGTAAATGTGAGCAGATGTTTTCTCCTTGACATTAGAAGTAGCTGCATATGTTAAATATATAAACAAACCCTTTTTCATATTTGTTTTGAAAGCTCATATGCGTAGAACTGCTGACCTATCTGCAAAACATGCCCACATAGTCGATTAATGTGCTGCCCTTTAAAGGACTCTACCTGATAATTACCCTCATTTGCCAGATTGACGTTGCTTATGGAGTTCATGTAGAGCAGCGGGGCGTATTTCACTTTGATTCGCAGGTGTAGCTACGCTTTCTCGAGCTGAAAAAAATTATCCGAACAAAATGAAGTCATTAAGCATCCTGGTATTAACCACCAACCAGCTATTGACTGTGTGTGCTTGATTAAACTGTGATTTAAATTAACTGACAAACACTTTTTATTTAGAAAACAAAACTCAAATGCTATATAGATACTTACATGAAATCCATTGACTGTAAATGGGAACTATTTTAGAAATATATTAAAAATATATTTGTATGCAGGGAAACATTTGAGAATTTAATCTAGACCAATCTTTCTAGAAGTTGCCAGTTCTCAAAGGGGCCCTGTGGGGATATCGACTTAAACATGGTCCATTTTTGGAGGTGTCCTCTGTGGGTTCAATTTAATTCAACTTCAATAAAATCTCCTTCAAGGGCCTCTGAATCTGCTTTCTCTGATCCGGCACAGCAGGAACCTGTTCAATTTTACTATTAAAAGAACACGCTGTCCATCATGCACTGCAATCATGCCTGTTTCCCCACATAGCTCCCGACACTGAGCCCTGCTATCTCACGTCCTGCATTACAATGCTGACAGGCAGGCACAGAGATTCAGAAGACGCTCTGTCGTTGAAAAAAACTGCAGAGCTGAAGGGCGTAACATGTTCCTTTTTAGCCGCAATGTTTCATGTCATTGGTATTCCACTGGCTGGTGGGCGCAAATCAATACTATTGAGCTGCTGGTGCCCAATAAACTAAGTTGTTGTCTCAATTGCAGTCTCTTTAGCTTCTCTGAAAGAATTTAAAGCCCTTGGAAAAATTTGAGATAAAACGTATATTTGCAGCGTTGCTTCAGAGGTCCTCTTGGAAAACTCTGACCTTGCATATTCTTCCTGAGCTGAGAGTTGGATTGACAGGTCGGTTTTTACTGCAGTGTGAAAACACAGCAGATAGAGCTGACTCTACAGTGGGGATAGACGGGTATACGGTTATATTTTCATTTTAGCAAGCACAGTGTGTTCACTTACAACTAAATCAATTACGCTTCCCTGCATTACATATTGATGCAGCGTTAAATAAAGACAAATACATATGGAAGCTTAACATGAAGGCTATAGGCAACCATTCATCTCACAGTACTCCACATTAATGTGGTACAAATGAGAGCCTACTATATGTTCCATTCCTGTACTTAAGGGCTGGGCAATAATTTTTGTTTCTATGATTTATACCATGTCTAAAAGCATGTGTGCTGTCTCCATTAACGCTGGAAAAAACATGTGGTAGTAACGTTTCGCTGTGTGCTTTGCTGCTTGTACCAATGGCTAGGTCTAATTGCTGGTGTCTAGTGATGGAAGAAGTAATCAGGTCCTTAACTTAAAAGTTCTGTGTGTCATTTTCAGAAAATCCTTGTCATTAATGACACCGTTGTCCATTAAAGAAGTACTTCACTGCTGGGAGATGGTCTTTTCTTCCAGACTGGGCTGTCTACGCACCAAAAAGATGCGAATACTTTAGAAATTGCTGCTACATGACCAGAGAAAACTGAGACAAAGGGTTGTGGCATTCGCTTTGGCTCAAGAGGTAGAACACCTACAACTCCCACTCGTAGTGTGAGCTTGGCAGTTGTGACGCAGGAAACAATATGGCAGCTGGCTAGTTTTACAGTTTGATTGGAGTTTGGTCTGAGTTTGGAAAAAGACAGAGGGGAGGGGTTCAGGTCTCTCTCTTGATCTGCTTCTATACTCTCTGTGTCTGTGGTAATGGGCATAAAAAATGCGCAAGTACAATCTGTAGTTTGAGAAACAGCCCTTGAGCCAGTGAAAGTAAGATGGAGAAAAGTTTACCATAGTTCATTTACACATACTGCCCACATTGTTATCATAAAAGCTGGATGTAAATCACTGCTGCACTATGTAGGTGTAAGAACCTGGGGCCGGTTTCACCAACTGGTCTTTACTAAGCCTGGTCGTAACTCCTAAGACGGTCTTTGTTAAGACCAGTCTTAAGGAGTGGACTTACGCCAGTTGCACCAACAGGTCTTACACCTGGTCTTAGCTACACTGGTTTTAGCTGTGCGCGTCCATGTGAATGCCCCCGGAATGCCCCTCGCGGCCTGCCTAGAGGAGCGCGGTGACGTTAAATGACGTGCCGCTGAATCACCCCGTGTGCTTGACAGATGACAATTGACAGTTGACAGCCCCTCTCATCTGTGTTGACAGTTTATTTACAGTTTAAGATTTGAAGAAAACATTAAAGATCAACGAAAAACTTTACCGACACTGAAATTAGAAAATTATACAGCCAGCAGAGAGACCTATCACAATTAAGAAAAAACAGTCAGTGTGGGCAGAGATAACGGGGCACATCAATACGTGTTCAGACTCTGGCTGCCTTCATACAGAGGCTGACATGAGGAAGAAGTGGAAAGATCTTCTCAGCAAGGCAAAAAATACATCTCCTCCAAAAAAAAATCATCCAAATGGCAGGGGTCCTCCCCGAAAACCTCAATTTACAGTGACATCATTGTTGACGTATTTGGGGAGGATTCCCCTGCCTGGTGGGAAGGCCGGTGGTAGTGCTGCGTTGCAGCCCAACACAAACTGTAAATCCGGTGACAGCTCTCTCAATAAGTTCAAACTGATCTCTCCTACCAAAATGAAACCTCTCAATCAGCTCCTCGTCATTATATAGGCTGTATCCAATTGCTTCTGTCCCTAATTACCCTCTCCCATCTAAATGCCCGCTCGTATACAGACGGTGGATGAGACGTGCCATAACCAAGTTGCGCTCTCTGTGCTCTAGAGCGCATGAGAGCAGCTTGATAATGACCTTACGCCTGCTCTTGACTAGGCGTAAGATTTACACCCGGTCTTAGTGAGAAGAAGGCTTACGCCCTGTTGGTGCAACCGGCGTAACTATAAGGTCGGACTTAGAACGCCAAGTTACGACCGACTTAGCTTAAGACCAGGCTTAAGACCAGTTGGTGCAACCGGCCCCTGGGCATCGGCCAAAACAGTGACACACAAGACTGAACATCATCAACTTGCATCATGTTGATAGAAGACTGACAAAGAAATTAGAATAATACTTAGAACGACGATACTATCTGTGGTGTTCCTACATTTCATTTGGACCATTGGCCCCATGAAGTAGCTTGCCGTCTGTAAATTACCCAAGTAGTTGAACCTACGAATAGGTGTGTAACAATACACTGATCACATCCAGCGATCAACAATCCAATATCGTCATCTTTAATACACCTTTAATTTGTAATTCCTATGTATGTGTCACCATTTATGCTGATGCACACCTCCTTCCTGAACATTCGAACAGTGCGAGCGGTCTAGCATCAGGCAGACAAAAGAACACAACGAAAATATTTCCTAATATCGTCTCATGCTGATCACATACCCTGAATCAAACTGAATGGATATCATCTTGTGGCAGACTTTGTGATATCAGCAAATATTGAAATCATCACTGTGATAAAACTGTGATTTATACCCCTGATTACAAAGCAGCCGATGGCAGATTCATGTCGTGTAGCTGGCTAATCTGGTTTAGAATAAATGTTTAGGATAAAAAGATCATATTATGGGAATGGATGATAGAATGATGACTGGTGAGACGTATGTGGGAGGAGATAATGTCAGTGAAGCACTTGCTATAGTCGCTAGCCCATGTATGACCCCAATAAGTGGGCTCACAACAGGTTCCCTCTGCTGATGAGATTCCACACCGATATATATATCACATTTTTATCTCTTATCCAGCAGCGTCTGAGAGGAACATCCAAGTCATCGGAGCATGTGCTCATCCTGTCTGAAATTGACCTTCTCTAATGGATGAAAAGAAGATGAAAAGCAGCCTTTGTGGAGCTGCCAGCCCCTGAGGAACACCAGGAAGTGTAATCAGCAATGACCCATGCTAGACTCCACCAATCCCGAGGAGTTCCTTAACATACCCAGCCTACCTCGGGGGAGCTGTGCCTGGAACAGCGGAACAAGCACTTGATAACTGCGAATGGATTATGAAATCCTGGACATCTGGCGGCTGCTTCCACGAATTGCCACAATTTACCCGAGCCAGCAGCCTATAACCAGCACCAGTCACACTTGCATTACCTAAGAAAACATAGACTGCTTTAAATAAACATACGTGTAAAATGTCAGCGCAGATTGGAAGCAGGCCACCTGAGTAGATGCATGACAAACTTAAATAGAAAAGCAGCAAAAGGCTGAATGTGAGAAAACAGGCTGTCAGTAGGTTGATGACTGGAACAGGGTCCAAGGTAATAAGATTGTTTGGCATAAATCTCTGAGGAAACGAGCACATAGAGGAAGGCTGTAAGTCCCATTCAGCATCCATTAACATTCAACCGGAGTGGAAATAAAGCATGTTCACATGTTCTTCAGGACACATGAGTGAGAGACTGTGGTGAGAAGAGCCAGATTTCACAGCACGTCAACAGTGTGTGTAATCATTATCCCTCCTGCTTTTTCTTGATTTTCACATTAAGTATTTGTTGCTCCATCTTACTTACTACACTCACCAGGGGTTGTTAAAATGCGAGGGAGGGAAGTGTGTCTGTAGTTTCTTTTCAGGATGTACGAGCATAATGACAATCAAAAGCTAAAACGATTAGTCGGTTGACTGCATTGGTTGGTTGACTTATTGTTTCAGTCATGTTTCAAGCCAAAATGCCAAAAATTTAGAGTTCAGTTTCTCAAATATGAGGATTCTCTGCTTTTCTTTGTCGTGGATGAAAGTAAACTGAACGTCTTTGGGTGTTGGGATGACAGCCGCATAAAACAAGGGGTACAACTATTCTATAGCACTTAATAAACAAAAGGATTAATGGATTATTCAGGAAAATTACTGGCAGATTAATGGATAATGAAAATAATCTTTAGCTGTGGCTCTAAACTGAGTGATTAATTATACTCAGAGTCACCGTAGTCCAAGAAGACATGACATGATATTAGAAATTAATGTTAAAGCTGCAGTTTTTTTCTTATTTTCGTTGTTTTTTGCCTCTTGGAAGCAGCTGAAAACGCATCTGACATCATCTTATAAAGCTGTTATGGTGAACGTCTTAGCAAACAGCTGTGTATTTATCTAACAGACACCAAAAAACTAGCACTCTTGTTGAGTTACGTTTGTTTCTACCTTTGTTACGGCCCTGGGTGTCTCGTATAGCAACGCGCAGGGCATCCTTTAGTGTCTCTATGTGAAGGTGACAGGTGTTAAAGTTGTAAAAAGGTCGTGGTTAGGTACAGGCAGCAGTGTTAAAAGATTTTCTTTTGGTTTCACATGTGACACAAACTGTGGTCTCCTGGGTGAAAGTCCTGTTTTATTTGAGCCATCCACCTCCCATCTCTTGTGCCCCACGCAGACTTTCTTGCTCTTTAAACTACAACAGTTGTGCTCAGTGTCAACTATTGCCACGGATGGGTTTACACTGGAGTTATATGACAGCCATGTGTGTCTCATAAAGACACTAAAGGGTGTCTTCGGCGTTGATATCACAAAAATATGTGATATCAAAGTAATCATGACCTGGGGATGGGAGTGGGCTGAATATTTACTCTCTTTTAGCTCTGTTTTGGTCTCTTCCAACTCCTGGGGAAAAAAAGTCTCTTTAGCTGCTAAATGCTCAACTATGTTCACCTGCTTGTCTTTCACAATGACTATCTGCTGTTAGGTCCTGAGCAAGTAATCTTTTTAAAGAGTTACAAATATTTCCATTGGTAAAAGGTTGCATGACACTTACAGACAATAAGTTTAAAGCAGTATTGATGTTTATGGCCACTTGGGGGCAGCAGAAGACAACACTGACATATTATCACCTAATAAAGTCTCACGAAGAGCATGTTAGCAAACAGTTGCCTCTCTACACATGCAGCAGACATGCAAGATTATAATTCGTTCATTTTTTTGGTCCATCTCACATAAGTAAGTCCAATAATCAGTCTCCTTTCAGCTTTGTGTCCCCATCAACTCTTTCAGGGAAATATCTGCTAAAAGTTCGCTAGCTTGTCGCTAAACCAAAACAATGACCTAAAATGGGCTAAATAAGTCTGTAGAGATGAAGGAACCTGCAGAGGTGGGTGATAATTCTTTCTGGGATCATCACTATGAAAGACACTTTTAGAATACATTACATTAAGACATTGAATCCATGATTAATATAAAAGAATTGACTGGTGCAGCTTTAAGATTTGATATTTCTTTCTACGACACAAACTCAAGTTTTTTAGCACTGTCAAGTCACCTTCAGTTCTGAGATGAGACTGAGAGACAGCCCGAAAGGCTATGTCCTCTAAGTAATTTAACGTTCTGCTGCATCTATATAGACTTTCAGCCGTTGCACCAAAGGGCATCGTGTTTGAGTCGTTCAAAGTAAACAGCTCACCGTAATGAGATGAAAGGAGCAAAAATACAGTAATCAATTGGGTCTCGATTGCTCACGCCACGTTTTGAAGGGACATAATAAACGCTGTAGTTCTAAGGAACAACATAGACGGCTTTGCATTGTGCATAAATCAAGACAAACCCCCAAAACACTGTTTATTTGCTTTGCACAAGCTGATGAAGTTCGAGGTCTCCCTGAGGCAACACATCCAACAATCACCATGACTCTTCTCTGGCTGCATGGCCAAGCAAATGTGTGCTTTTTTTCTGTTCAGCACCAGTCAGAGTTTACTCCTTATTAAACAGAAGTGAGTCAGGGGGCAAAATTCAATTGCAAATGCATCTGATGGGATGCACCTGACATACACTGTGATAATAGGTGAGGGGGAGGTGGAGTACAGTCTGTGCTGAGATAATATCTGGATATATTTTGATACGACTGCAATGGACAAATCGAAATCTGTGCTGAACCCTGCCCCTTCCTGATCACTTCACTTGTGATGTGTTTAAAGTCATCTCTTTATCTTATTCTATATTAAATCAAACATTTAGCACAGCAACATATGAAGAGATGGTATTTTTGTAAACTGTGACACAGCTTGAATAAAAATGACTGTTTTAATATTTGGAAATTCTTTCACATTTTCTGTATTTCACTGAAATCACCAGTGTTGCGAATCATCCACATTAGAAAAAATAACTTTTTACCAAGGACTACATGCCCATTAAAAATCGCCCTGCAGAGGTTCAGTCAATGTTACTCGGCTTTAGAAATGTTGTCAAAAACATCTAACTCTTGAAAGTAACTTCTACAGTACTGGCAGTGATAATGCAGTACTGTAGCTCCTTTCTTTGGACCCTCCCCATCCAAAACCGGACAATTATCCTGCCTTGATTGCTCTGAAATTATTTAGGACTTGATGTTTGGACTTTCAGTTCCCTTCTGGTAATTGACAGAATCCTGCACAAACAGTCCCAGTCAGTTTACAGTGAATTTGTTTTCATTAAATGTGTCATTATTTTATTCTGAATATTCACAGAGCTCCCATAATGAACAGTCTGAAAAACAGCACGGCACATAAAAGCTGCGGCAAGCCTCTTTATAGTAGACTGGTGGGTTATTCTGTGTTGTGTTTGTGTACCAAACAGCATTGTTTATAACTCCATTTCTAGACGAGGAGCTTCTCCGGATCATGTTTGTTTTTACTAAATATATATTGCTGCAAGAACTGACTTATCCTAACATGGAATATTTACATGCAGCAGCTTTCCATCATATGTGTTTTATTCATGCTAATAAAAAGAGCATCTCGGGAGGGTTTTAACTCTAAAGCAATGCATGCTGGGAAGTCTGCTAATGTGCCGATCATGTTTCTTTTGAACCTTAAACTCTGCAGCACATTCATTCACAACAGTCAAGACACTTCAAGTCAGAAGAGCTCGTGTTCATTAGTTCTGTAGAGGTCTGAAAATGTAAACTAGAATCTTGAACTACCTTGAAGTGAATAAAACAGGGTCTCCCACATATTCATTTATTGGTGGCGGCCTGCCACGATATCAGCATCTGCTGCCACATATTGATTTTTTATTTTTAGTGCTGGACCATTCATTAGAAGCGCTGTTGGAATATGTCAGCCGGTCGGTTAGTCAGAGCGCAGAGTGTACTCTGGGCACAGACGGAGCAGCACAGCGCCAGGGGCAGTGAAAGTGAAACTTAACCATTTGTGAATTCATATAGAAATATAACACTTTACTTCTTAGAACAACAGCGCTCCCATTTCAGAGTTGTCCATCGTTTTTCCAACCTCCTTTAGATGAAACTGGCTGTGTTACAATGGAAACATGCACCCCAGGGTCCAGCTCTGGGTCTAAACATTTGCTTTCACTCGCCTCTGCAGCAGCTGCTCATCTTATATATTGATGATCTGATCAGCTCTGATTGATCAGACTTGAGTCAAACTCAACAAACGCTGCTGAGAGGAAAAAAGTCCGCCTGCACTGCATTCACTGACCTGCAAAAACCTCTGACTTCAGAGAGAGTACACAGCACTCACAAACAAACCCCCCCCCCCCCCCCCCCCAGACACATCGTCCACTACTACAACACATAGATTCTAAGTCTGAAACTGGATTTTATGCTACAAAGCCAAGGTGGTGCACTTTGGTGTGTTAGAAGCTAGGGCTGCTACTAGCGATTATTTTCAATGTCGACTAATCTGTCGATTATTTCTTCGATTGGTCGACTAATCGTTTCATCGAAAAAATGTGTTAAAATGTTGAAAACTGTCGGTCTGTCTCGCCAGAACCCCAAAATTATGTCATCTAATGTCTTGTTTCATAAGAGCTGCAATAAGAGTATTTTGGGGTACTTTTATATGAAAAATGACTCAAACCGATTAGTCGACTACTAAAATAGTCACCGATTATTTTAATAGTCGATTAGTCATCGATTAGTCGACTAATCGTGGCAGCCCTATTAGAAGCCTACCTCTCAGAAGGTCTGGGGTCGGGTGTGGCCAGTTGTAGGTCCTGATCAGCTGCCAATCAAAGTCGTCCTCTTGTCCCTGTCGGTACTCACACAAGCCAGGGTCTGAGTCCTCGTCAAAGGTACAGCCAGCTGCAGCAAGGAAGATGCAAAATGTGTTCGATTAGGAGAAACAGATTAAAATATAAACCTTGTAGCTATTAGTAAAATTTCTTTGCCACCACGAGAAAACTGGTAAGACAGTGCATCACACTGTAGTCCAACAGCAAAATGACTGCTCTGTTATATCACCACAGACACACTGTAAATGTGTTAATACATCAACTCCTTGAGAATCTTTGAAGCTATAAGCTAAATTATAGCTAATGGTTGTCACCAGGCGGTCGGCCTGGACTGCATGTCTCATCTGTTCCCTCCAAATTTACCACCATTTGGTGCAATTAGCCCTGTGGTGTGAAAATGACACAACAACCACAGGTCACCCAAATAGCCAGAAATAATGGGCAGCAGTGCCAGAGCAGAGAAAGGGCTTCTTCACTTGATGGAGGACAGCAACAGCCTGGCTCTTAGCCTGTGAAGGTGACCCAACCCTGTCTGGCCTCTAATGGTTGCATTCACCATTCTGCCATTATCACACAACCCACAGGCTTTTAAAGCACACAACTGGGTTGTCAAGCTGGGGGACAAAAATGCTGTGTTCTTGTTTAATTGGTTAGAAAACACAGGTGCACTTCAGGAAATCTAAAAATGAATAGTGTGGACTTGGAAGGACCAATTTGTGGTCATGCATAGGTGTTTGCCATATGCTCTACTCCGCTTCATCAATGATGCATGTCTTTTAGAGCTGGAAGGAATGAGTATTTTCTTCACTGATTGATCTTTAGACTATTTTAATCATCAATCTGTTCATCACAGTTATTCAGAGTGGCCTTCAAATTGCTTGTTTTGAATGTTTGCTTTAGAAATAATGACTATTATTAAACCTGTTGGTTTTGTTCCTTGGGTCAACTAATTGGCTAACCACTAAAACACTGGAGTGAAACTTTACGCTGTAGTACATCCACACAGTAGTGCATTAAACAGATAACCTGTTCCTCCTCCTCGTGGTGCTTTTAGTGGCATTCGTAAGAATCCATTGCATGTAAATGAAAACAACCAGAGCCGAGGGGTCTCTAACGCAGCTGTCAATCATGTTAATCACTGATTGTGAAACTGTCAAACTGTCGATCTAGGCAGCGCTGATCAAATATGAATCAAGATTCTGTTACTGCCATGAAAGTAAAAGAGTCAAGTCAAGAACATTCATTCATTTTCCATAACCACTTATTCTGTTAGGGGTCACAAAGGGGGGCTGCAGCCTATCCCAGCTGACAATGGGCGACAGGCAGGGTACACCCTGGACAGGTCACCAGACTATCACAGGGCTGACACATAGAGACAAACAACCATTCATGCTCACATTCACACCTACAGA
The DNA here is from genome assembly GCF_041903045.1 of Epinephelus lanceolatus. Taxonomy (NCBI): domain Eukaryota; kingdom Metazoa; phylum Chordata; class Actinopteri; order Perciformes; family Serranidae; genus Epinephelus; species Epinephelus lanceolatus. The sequence goes on along the minus strand of NC_135749.1, from coordinate 8,020,034 downwards.
CGATTTAGAGTCACCAATTAACCTGCATGTCTTTGGTTTTCCTTTTACTTAGAAGGCGAGACACAGGAACTTGGCTTGAGTCTTGAGGAGTTGTAGCATTTATTCACTGACAAACAGCCCAAACTGTACACAAAGTACTGCTTCGTTTAACTCTCACTGTCACGGAACACTCGCTACACACACAATGAGGTACTGGAATCTGCTTCATGATTCGGTCTGGTAGATACCGGTCGTTTAGGAACTGGTAACATATTTGAACCAGTTTTCGGTACCCAATAGACCGTAAGAGCCATTAGTGGATGACCGCTCTGCCTCCTCAGCCACAGCCGCCCCAACATTACAGGCGACTACTTTCAGTTTTAGCTTTGTTGTTTCGGCTGTCGTTGTGTGAAACAGTTTTGTTTAAAACCTGTCTGACAGCTCATGTTCCTTTATATCACCACGTTCTAAGATCTCAAAACCTTCTTTCATGAAAACAATGACATCATAGTCAATAAAACTGTTCTGCGGAGCAACAGAAATAAAATCCAAGTTGTAGTAAATCATAAATCTTTAATAGTTTTAGCAGTAATGTTGTTGCTGTTGCAGCTTTAGCTAACTCCAAACGCCCTGAGCCCACTGCAGTCCCAGGATCCTGTTCACTAACAGATCGCATTAAGGCTTGGCAGAGGCGCTGCTGGTGTTAAAGAGCTACTCTGACTCCGTGCCAGCTTCTACTTAATAGTATCCCGTTTGGCCTACCCCCCCAAATGTTGCTTTTTGTTTCGAGGCTCCATCTGTTTTCTTTATTAATGTATAAGTTTGAAGTCTGAAGAAATATTGAATGTTGCAATAAACTACCAAGACAGCTAATTTTGGACCACCGCTTTCGCCCTTCCTGCTGACAAACAAATATCACCACCCCACCACCAGCGAGCGTCCCCGCCACCCCGGCCCCTCTTCCCCTCCGCCTGCAGCAGCCAAGCGAGTGTTTCCGGGTGCGTAAGCAGATCAGAGCTTTAATTGCCTCCTGTGTGAGGGCTGCTTGTTGTGCTGCGCCGTGCCCGGTTATCTGAGGATGAGAGGGCTGAGTGGTGGAGCAGGCCCCACGGTGAAGGCCTGCCTTTCATTGAGAGCCCTCCAGCTCCAGGAAGAAATGTCACCATCAGACACGTTCCACTGATTCCCCTCATTAAGACTCATCCTTCCCCAGCCTCCTTTGCTTTTAGCGCACGCGTTCCTCTCAGTGCCCAAATGAGCATCTCTGGCAGCAGGAGGGCAAACCCATGTAATTAGAAAAGCCACGTGCATTCTGCTAAATTCTTACTGATGTGTGCATTCCTTCCAATGTGTGTGTGGTTAGCCGAGGTTGTTTGCTGTTTTGATGTTTACTTAAAAATGAATAAAATTATAATGAATCTGTCAATGTCACACAGGCGAAAGCCGTAACGACTGTGGGAATGAATTATTTGTGTTCATCACAGCAACAAGGACTCGACGTGGGACTAAGATTGCTGAAATTTCCACATAATAATAAGTTGAATGCGAGAGAAAGCAGTTTTGAGAATGCTAATTGCTTATCAGAGGCGACAGCGCGGCGGCGTTCAGCACAGTCCCTGAGCAACGCGCCACCATGCAGAGCAGCAATAACACCTAGAGACGCGGACGGCGGTGCTCGAGATAACTTTAGTGAGCCACTGTCACAGCTGACAAGTTTCTCACGAAGAGAACAAAGAGGGAGAAATAAATATATGTGCAAGAAGGTGGCGGCCTCCTTTTTGAAAGGTAGGACGGGTAATTTGCCAAACAAGACCTGAGCTTGTCGTTAGATATCATGCCTGGAATGTGTTATCCATGTTGGGCTTGTCCTCCTGTCTCAACTTCAGCATATTCTCTGCTCTTTGCTCCAAAAAATGATTGGTCATGAAGCTTTTTGATTCCTCAGGAGACATTCCCACCTTGTGCCTTCCAACGGTTGTAATCCAGTCAAACCAGACGTGAGTTGTGCCACTTCCAGGGGTTCATATCCAAGTCACCTTCCTGCTCTGATGCGAAATCAGTTGCAGTGTTTCATCAGATTCCACATGAGCGAGCAATAAAATGTTTTTCTTGTTCCTAATTTTATACAAGACCGCTGATCAGAGGAATCCTCTGCGTGGTGCTGGGGGATTTTACTCAACAGCCGGCAAAGCCTGCATGAGGCAGCTAAAAATCTCATTAATACGGCTTTCAGTGATGGTCTAAATACTGTTTCAGAGGCTTCCCCATGATATGTCGGAATTCTGCGGGGAAAACCCAATATTAGTCATGTCTCTGACTTCCTTTTTTTTTTCTTTTTTAAATGTTAACTTCAAAACTTAAATGATAAGGCTGTTGTTATTCTGTTTCCTCACAGAAACAAGCCACATGTGTATACTGTCTTCTTTTTAAGACTGATTTCCTACAGCTGCTGGTCACTGCAGTATTTAGCAAATATTTTGTCACACAGGTCTAAATAGTGCAAATTTGGGGGGGACTATTTTCAGCAGGGGATTAATACGCATTTGGTACTCTAGTGAGTATTTACAACAGCAGGATGGTGTGTGTTGGATTGACTCAAACTACAGTGTGTGTGTGTTAAGACTAATGGAGGAACATGTCACCCAGTGTAACAGTGTGACCCATTGATTGTTTTTGTGGACACCAGTGGAGCTCTATGGCACCAAGGAAGCAGACATAAGGCACACAATACTTGTTTGATACGTTCATTGTTAGCTTTGGTCTTTTCGTAGGATTTCTGGACACACTGAAAAATAAAAACTATGATTTAAAGGGATAGTGCACCCAAAAATGAAAATTCAGCCATTATCTACTCACCCATAGCAGCACAACTCCACCTAATGGAGGCTTACGGTGCCCCAGATTCAAACGTCCAAAAACACGTAATTGAAACCACAAAATATCTCCATACTGCTCGTCCGTAGTGATCCAAGTGTCCTGAAGCCCCGACATAAAAAGTTGTTTGGAAAAACATCATTTGAACTCTGTTTTTAGCCTCATTGTAGCCTGTAGCTCTAACTGCCTCTCTGTACACTGCGCTCATGTGTGTGTGCTTGTGCGAGACCGTGAGACATGGGCAATGCGTTCATGTGTGTTCACATACTTTCGCTGGTCTGGCGCGCAAACATGCACATGTGAGTGCCGCATACAGAGAGGCAGTTAGAGCTACAGGCTACAATGACTGTGTTAACAAGGTCTTTAGTATCCTGGTTTTGAGGCTTATCCCGGCTTTGAGCATATCCGGGATATGATGTTTACATGGAACACAGAGAAACCCGGTTATTCATATCCCTGTATACATGATAAATACCAGTAACCCGTTTTCTGATCACTGCATCCTATCTGCGCAGGCGTGTGTTACGTCTTTTACGTCTTTTCTTTACAACAGATTGAGCAGGAAATGTGATATATTTATTATATTTAGAAGTAGGACAAAAATTAGACCTCTGTGGCTTCTAGCGGGCTTAGCGTTAGTAAATACTCATGTTGAAAAACCAGCGTCATGTAGCTTGTCCGCAACAGACTTGAATAGGTCGGCATTTCTGTGTCTTCTGCCGTCTAAACACGTAGTTATGTTGAGTTCTTTCATCATTTTCAGGCAAAATTCAGTCTCTTCATCGCTCCAAAAATGGGAAGCTCTCGTTGCCGCCATGTTGCTTGTATATGTGGTGCGTCACTCTGGCGCCTGCGCACACGGCAGGCAGCTGTCAGAGACCTGGATAAGGCGTATACATGCTCCAGTATCCCGGCTTCTATCGGAGTACTCTAGGTGGCAAAACCGGGTTTCTTGAAACCGGGAAAAGGGCATAACCCGGTTTCTGAATTCGGGATATGGTGTTTACATGCACAAACACAAAAACGGGATACTTAGAAATGAGGCTAAAAACAGAGTTTAAATGACGTTTCTCCAAACAACTTTTTATGTCGGGGCTTCAGGACACTTGGATCACGGACGAGGATCTGGGGCGCCTTAAGCCTCCATTAGGTGGAGCTGTGTTGCTACCCCCTCTCCCCTTGGATCTCCACAAATGATGTGAGGACTCTAAAAGTTCACCTGAGCCTCCCTCGGAGTAGATAATGGCTGAATTTTCATTTTTGGGTGCACTATCCCTTTAAGCATCAAAAACAGATGATAAAACATGCTTATAGTGTCTGATTTAAATTAGCTTTAAGCCATTAAAGGGTCAACACAACCAAATGACAAAAAAATGATGTCTTTAATGGCGTCATTGGTCAGCATTTTGCATTTACTGGCAGTTTTAAGCAGAAAGAGACAGAAAACATGAAGAGAGGACAAGGGGTATGACATGTAACAAGGCTGCAGAGGGCCATCAAGGAGCTGGCAGAGCTCCAGTACATCTCCTCCAACGCGGAGATGTACTGGCTAGGGGACGAAACATCAGTGAAAGGTGGCACCAGCTGACCCTGCAGCTGACCCCAAGTGCACCGGAGGAGGTGCGACAGGCAAGATGCCGGGCGAGTTAATAGCAGGGACAACCAGGGATGTTGGGATGACATGGTCTACACCTAATGTCCCTTTTGTCACTGTAGGAGTTTACATAGACTGGGGATGTTGCGGTGTCACTACTTGCAAGACCACAACTAGATTCCTTTTGAAATTATTTCCCATCCTGCTCCTGGTGGAAACTATTAGGCCGAACTCCCTTTAAGACATATGACATTTTAAAAATTCCCTTAAGTGTCTGCAAAAACACACAACATTTTGGATTTTGTCAACTCAAATTGCTTCCAGCCTCCATTGGTTCGCTGTACTACTTAAGAGGGAGGGGACCATGTGAATGAGAGGTGAACTGCTTCAAAAATTCAGATTCTCCTTAAACTAAGTGCTGGTTGGTGGATCAGATCCACAGCCACTCTTGTTCACTCCACAGCTCCACTAGTTTCCCCTCCTTTTCCAAACTACAAGAGCACTGAGACTTGTTCATGTTCTCTCTTCTCCCCGGAGTCCCATCCATGTTTACTGTCTGCTTGTTTGGTGCTGGAGAGACCGCAGCTATTGGTTGTTGCCAATGTCCCTGTCACTGAAGATATATATCTAACGTGTTTGATTTTATTTAAACATCAAGACAAAAAACAAACTTAAGATGGGTCAGACTGAGATTTACGACCACCTTACAGCGAACGATCGCGGAGACTTCTGCAGGACCCCAGTATGATGGGTAGACTGTTCTTTCAAAACCAGTCAGGAGTTTAATTCCTTCTTGTGTGCGTAGAGGGCGTTAATTGAATCCAGTTAGCAGTGTTTGTGTAGGATCAAAGTCAGAAAGCAGCGGGGAGAGCATAACTCTGCTGCACAAAGTGGCTGTAAGGCAGAAGAGGCCCTGGAGGGAGATTAATGCGGGAAGGTGCAGACCAGCCTCAAGTGCTCGTGATGGACCCCGGGTATGACCGTCCGGCCCGGCCCTCTTTTACAGTGAACGCCACCGCCCTGACTAATAGCCCGCGCAGCCGGCACATCACATATAGGTTGTGATGGAGAGGGAGGAAAACACAAGCCTCTTACAAAGCATTTATCCTGGAGAGGGAGAGATAAATTAGAGGGGCGAGACAGAAAGCGTGGGCTGGGTGAAGAGCCCTCAAACAGAAGAACGAGAGAGAAAGAGCAGAGCCAACGAGGGGCGGGGATAATGAAAACAAATCACAGATAACAGTATAACAAGAGGATCTGAGGAAAACAAGATTTTTTTTTCCTCTGTCTCAAAAAAGCTATACAGTATAAGACACCAAGAGGTAATCAAAGAAGTCTGAGATGAGGATGGGTTTCTATTGATCACAGTGTTCCCGTGCAGCTCCCTCTCAGAGAGGCTTAAATCATCTATATACAGATTTAACAAAGACACTCATTTGCAATTACTCATACGAGGATAACATAGTGCAGGGCAGAGTGGCGACTGATTCTCACGGATATAAATCCAGCTATATGGAAGCCTGCCAGTGTGAAAGATTGCCTTTCGCTGCTCATTTGAAGAACATGAACTGTAAATGCTACCGAAAGCTCCATTAAAAAGAAACCTTTGGACTTCCCCTCTTGTGATTGATGCTCTCTTTTCTTATGTTTCAAGAAAAAACCCCTCCTGTATTTGAGTCACTGTTTCTAATGCAGATTTTGTCCCTCCACACACAGGGCGCCATTCTTCCCACTTAATCTGCCTGCACTTAAAAATTAAACTCACTTAAACTTGACTGGGTGAAACCTGACCAAAAAAATCTCACCCTGTGCTGACAAGGCAGCTCGACCTGTTAAGCTCATTTCCAGTTGCATTAAAGCAAATTCCGCAGGCAAACCACCTAATATTGTGTAACCAGCAGCAGAGCTCTGCTGGCACTCCTTTAATCAGAGCCTCTCAGATACAGCAGCTCTGTTGGGACCGAGGATCCAGGATGTTCTGCCGCTGCTCTTGTTTGGTTTGAGATAAAGCTCCGCCGCTGCGTGATTTGCATTTGAGCGTGTGCAGGCAATGCATCAGACCTGACAAGTTTACTTACGGGTGGAGGGATGGGGGAGTGGAGGGAGGGAGGGAGGGATGGGGAAGAGAGAGACGCAGCTGTACAGCTCATCAATAGTGAGCCAGCACAGGACTAATCCCAACACCACTTCTTCATAGACCATTAATAACAGGCACTGCATTTTCAGAAGCGTTACCAAGGAGGAGGACGGGAAGCAGTGCGAGAGAGGGAGCGGGGTAAAGAAGAAGAATAGGTAAAAGAGTGGAGTAGTTCTATTTAAGAGAAACAACACTCCAGGTCGACTGTAGGTTCAGCCAATATTGGTTTTTGATTGACAATACAGAAGGAAATATGCAGCATTCAGACCAAAGTCACAGAGAGACAATATTTGGAAGTCGGCAGTATAAACTTGACCTTTTCCATGCACAAAAATATTCATTGAATTTTACTCTTTTCAACCTGAACTTGCACTGAGACCACTGTTACACCAACAAGAAGTGATGTATAAATTATGCATACACACAGAAACCATGCGCAGTGTACGCCACATTAAAGCTGCCCCGTGGAGTTTTCTTGTAAACAAACAAAAGTTATGTTTACATCACCAAAACCCACTGTGTGGATCCTCGGGGTCTGACAAAGTACATTTCCTTCATCGTAAAACATTTGTACAGCCGATTCTGTGAATATTTCAGACATTTATTTTACATCCTTTACTCATTACTCACTTCTGCCCTGCTTTGCTTATCACTCTGCCACGTCACCATGCTTTAACTAGTATTCATAAAACAGAGAGCACTGTGGGAATACGTGCACTTCAGATTTACCTCATGCATACACTTAACAGTGAGCTGAGTGTACTATAGTAGCGTGAACATAAAATGTAGCCTATATGTGAGAGACATAAACAGCCCAGCGGGTTTCTGCAAACAGATATATCTGTACATTTTATATCAGTGTTTCTAATGTCACATAAATCTGATTATGTGTGAGTCAACTTTCCCACTGGGAGGTGGAGGATGGGGTGAGATCAAGGTGGGACGGCTGCCGCGCTGCAGACCACTGTTCAAGACCAACAAAGAACAAAACTATTTGTTTTTAACAAGACACTGACGGCATTTGTGCCACTAAAAAAAATAGATATTTGTTGAAATCGGCAGGAGGACAGCTAGTTATCATTTCCTCTAAGCAGTGGGTGGGTGCAGCAAACTGCTCATGAAGGCTGCATTGATTTGAAGCATTCGAGCTCTATTCAGTAAATTTTAGCACTGGGCAGAGGTACATTGTAAGGTTCTCATGATGCGTTCAATGCAATCTTGTAAAATGTAGCTTTTGGCGAGAAACTTAAATAAATGCAGCTGTCTGAAGGAGACATTTAATGATGTTTTTACAGTACTGTAATTATGATGTACCATAGATATTAAAATAACTTTTGCATATTTTTTTTAAAGATGTTTTTTACGTGAAAGAAGATTATGTTACAGGTTATTTCATAAATGTGTATTACTGAATTTGTACTCATTCAAAGGAAGTGTAATGAAGGACTGAATGACTTTAGGGGGCGGCAGTAGCTCAGTCCATAGGGACTTGGGTTGGGAACCGGAGGGTCGCCTGCTCTAGTCCCCGTCTGGACCAAATATGGAGCGTGGACTGGTGGCTGGAGAGGTGCCAGTCTACCTCTTGGGCACTGCCGAGGTGCCCTTGAGCAAGGCACCGAACCCCCCAACCACTCGGGGCGCCTCACCAAGGGCAGCCCCCTCACTCTGACATCTCTCCACTTTGTGCATGTATAGGTCCTGTTTGTGCATGTGTGTGTCTTTCAGACCTGTGTGTTAACAAGAAAAGAGTGAAAAAATAAAGTAATAAAGTATACAATAAAAATATAAATTAAATATAATATTAATAAAATTATAAAAATAAAAAATAAAAAATTAACATTAAATCTGTTCATTATTTTTTATAGATTTCTGTGTTTCCCTGGCACACAGGAAAAAAATAAAATAAACACCAAGGTCTCTGCTACTGGCAAAAACATTGGTGTCAGTATCAGCCCAGAATTTCAAAATAAGTGCCTCGTTCAATTAGGAAAATAATTAATGTCATATATTATTTTATTTTTTATTCTTCTGAACAAATTAATTTGTAATTCTTTCTTTATTGATTATCGATTTTTCTTGTTTGCTAGGTTGTTTATTTGCATTTTGGTAATAAACATGCAGAACTTTGACTGTTGAGCTACAGCAAACGGCACTAAATGAGCTAGAAGTGGCACTGCCTTAACATAACCACACATCATCCACAACACTGTAAAACAACAACACATCTATGGTTTGCAGAAGAGCAAAGTGCCATCCATTATTCTGGCCATTGGGTTGGAATAGGGTTGCAAATTGTCGGCACTTCCCTTCATCAATCACAGGCAATATTGAGAATCAATTAGGAATGTCCCAATCCAATCCTCGGATCGGGTATCAGCTCCAATCACGTTATTTTTACAAAATCGGAATCGGTAATAAAAGATCGGAGGTATCGAAACAACAAAAATGGCCAGGTTTTTTATCCATCGTTGTTGATTGTTGCCTCCGCTTTGCAATGAATAAAGATATAGGCCTGTTTTGTTTGTTGAAGACAAGAAGAAGATACTGAATTTGTTTACATTTTGTGCTGCTGAACCACCGATAAGCTTTTTGGATACTATTTTTAAATAAAGAACAAACCTTATGGGACAACTTGGATGCATTCTTTTTTCTTTCTTTCTTAATGCTTTGCAAAGTATCGGATCAGACTCGTTATCGGACTCAGTTTCAAAACAAAGGACTCGCTATCGGATCGGATGCAATAAAAATGTGATTGAGACATCCCTAGAATCAATTAATCAATTAATTGTGATAGCTCTCATCAGACAGCAGTGCGTTGCCTGTGAAACATATAAAGACGTAGAGGCCGAGAAATATGACAGACATTGAATTAAATTGATGTTTTGCTTTGCCCGCTTCATTTTCCAGTTTTGCTATTGCTGGTCACTGATACATGCTTTCAAAATACATTATTCTACTGATAGCAAGAATATAACAAGAGACAACACATGGTTTATATTACAGATTCCTAGTTGGAATAAAGTACTACAATATTGTTTGTGCATATCAGTAGCCAGATAATGCATGGTCATTGAATTGTATGCAAAGGTACATAAAAACCATTAAAGCCCCTACAAGGAACTTTCATTTTGAGTTGATTTTGGCGACCCTGTGGACAAAAGCGGTAGTGTTTGCCGGAATGAAGCCTACATTTCCCATGAGCTCTAGTGCATATTGGCGTAAAGATGCTTACCTGGCTCGCGCATGTGTTTGTTTTGGGGATGAATGAAACAACAAGACGGGAAAACTTTGCCCCCGCTCCTATCGGGGATCCCAGCCTGCCTTGCCGGCTGCTGTCAGGATTGGGCTGGTAAATGCTAGATCGCTAGCGAACAAAACGTTTATCCTGAAGGATTTCCTGACTTCCCGAGAATTGGATTTTCTCTGTGTGACTGAGACGTGGCTGACAGTTGGTGAGTCCAGTGCTTTCACAGAACTTTTACCCGATGATTGCTGCTATTTTAACTCCCCGCAGACGTCGGGTTGAGGAGGAGGAATAGCGACTATTCATAAGAGTCACTATAAATATAAGCAGCTAGGTAAGATGACGTGTGCCGTCTGAGTGCCGTAAATCGTTTCGTCCTGGAAGCGACCTGGGGCGGACCCGGAGCCAGTTTCCTAAAGGTATGGATATACACTATATAGAAATAGCTTATCTTCACACCGATGGTCTCATTTGCTGTTGTAGGTCACGCACAGACATCAGCAGAAATGAGAGACTTTTGCATATCCAGTTAAAAGTTCCTTGTAGCGGCTTTAAGTAATTACTGTTGTGTCAGCAATTATTACACTCTTCAAATATTCCTTATTCCTTCACCTGTCCAAGGTCAGTGCGTCTGACGTAAAGGACTGTCAATGGATATATAAGCATCTGTAGTAAGGGGCCTTGAAAAGATGAGGACTTCATTCAAGGATTTCCTGAAAACATAATCTAATGAAGGTTTCACAAACACAGTTATTCTAATGGTTTGAATGCAGACGTGGTGAACCAATAATTAGGCGCCATAAGAAGCAGCCATAGAGTTTAATAATGGCCGAGCACAAGGTGAGCTTCACCATCAACATGGACAGTCAGTGAAACTGCATTGTAGGAGTGTGTCCTTGTTCATTTATGGCTATCTGTTGTATAAAAGCCCACAGTGGTATTACATGAAAACACATGTGGCTGAACGCAGTGGTTGATCTTTGTGATTGAGAATGCCGACTGTGATAGCCTGTGTGAGTAAACAGACAGCGTATGTGGGGAGAGATCGATCAAAATGCACTTGGCGGCGCTACAGCTGCAGTCATTTATCATCATTTATCATGATATTGGGATTTGACTGGAGATATCCAAGCATGTTATGACTGATGGACCAAACCACTGTGCTCTTGTGACCTTTACAAGACAGTAAATGTAGAGTAAATGGTCTGGTAATGGCTATATGTCTATTCAACCTGAGACAAACCTGGCCATACGTCTCCATTAAAGAAGGATGAACTATGTCTCCTCAAAGCTGAAGCCATGTTTCTCATGCACATCTCTCTTTCTTTCTATCCTGTCCAGCTCTTCCTCTTCCTGTCTTAGCTGTCCTATACCATCTCGGTCAAATTCGCCATATTCTGATCCCCCACACACCACACTCCACACAGGGTGGTGAAAGGTAAAAATCTCACTATCTGAAATCTAATTTCTCCTAACTGCAAGCTGCACACTCAGGTTGGGAGCGGTAGGCGAGATTGGCACTGGAGGGCATATGCTGTTGTGTGAAATTGTTTCATTACTGGTCCATGATGGTTCCAGTCCCTAACTGCAACGCAGGGAAAATCCCAGTAGCTGGGGCCAGCCGAGGCCAGAAATACTCTTATACATCTTTCAGTATCCAGTGGCACCCCTAGAAATTGTTCACAGGGGTGGCCAGATGGGGCCACTGGACATCTTAAGGGTGGCACACCAAAACCAAAAGTCATTACTGAACTTCAGGAATGCTTTTATACAGGACAGACATATATGTCAGTGCAAGAGTTGGGCAATCTCTTACTGATATACTCTGGTTTCTGATTTTAAAGTTAATGTAACTAATAGCGTAGACAGCGGTAACATTTTGAGTTCTACAACAATCGTGTTCGCAGTTCATTGTCCTTTAAGATGGCTGGTTATCCCTTTCTTTTAAAATACAAATATACAGCTTCAACTGATTACAAGGAACAAAGCATTTACTGGGAACAAGCCATCTCAAGGTTCCCTCATTGATTCATTGGTTCCCATAGAACCCATTTTCATTCAGATATCTTGAGTTCAGAGTTCAAGAGACCACTTTAAAATGGCCATGCCAGTTGTTTTCTTGCCAAAATGTATTAACTCTGGAGTATAACTAGGCCCTGTTCCCAGCACGCTATGTCAACATGGCTGGTACTAATGGATGCCTTTGGGGTTCTAGTTTCACAAGATACCACTACCTCTATGTGTCCTTGAAAGACTGGCGCCACAGCTTCTTAAAGATCCAGTATGAAGAATCAAGGTTTGGCAGAAATGGAACGTAATATAATAAATACGTTGGGAGTTTTTATGTGCAGGTGCTCATCCACAGAGTCCCCCATGTTTCTACAGTAGCCCAGAATGGACAAGGCATACATTGGCTCTAGACAGGGTCATTCACGTTTCCTTGTTGTCCAGCATTGTTGGAAAAACACAGATTTTTCCCGGTCCAAATATTTAGGAGAGGAGGAGACCTCTGCGGATAATTCAGCTCCTGGTAAAAATCCCCCTGAACAATGAACTTTCAACAGGGTTCCTACAGCTTTAGGCAAGTTAAATTTAAGACTTTTTAAGACTTTTTTAATGCCAACTGAAATTAAATTTAAGACCAACAACACAATCAACACAAATGAAAAAACTCCCTCATTTGATTTGTATGATTGGTGTTTTGTCACAGTGTTCAGGCACCACAGTACCTCTGCTTTTAGTGTAGGCGTGCACCTGAACATTGTCCGGAGATTTGGTGCTGCTGTCCCGGTTGTTGATATCAGAGATGGGGGTGGAGGCACGGTAGAGACGAGAGTAGAACAGAACTGGGAAATACCTGGCGTTTGTTGACAGCTTGATTTTGAGGCTTTGTGTTTCACGCTGTGCATGTGAGTTTGAAACATTTCTTGCACAAAATACACCGTGCCTCGTATAAATTGAGTGGTACCAGTTTCAGCCATCCAGAAAAATCTTTGTTGGACAACCAATTTTCATTAAATTTACACTTTCCCATGTGGTCCGACTGCTACATGAACGACGTGCATCTGCTCTGAGAGTCACGGCCGCAAACACATCACTGTTTTGTTGGTTCCGCTCTCGTGATTGCATGATGTTACTGCTATTCGGCAAATTATTTTTAAAAAAGTAAATGTTACCTATTATTTTTAGATTTGATACTAATTACAATCATAAAATCCTACTTACCACGTTTTAACATTTTTAAGACTTTTGAAAGACTGATTTAAGACATTTTAATGCCAATTAAGGCCTTATTTTTAGATTAATGAATTCGATGCCTTTTAAGACTTTTTTAAGGATCCGCGGGAACCCTGTTCAAGAAATCTGGGAGTTCGTGCTTGGCGCATGGGTGCAGTTTCGACTGGTTGCAATCTGCAGTCCTCACCGCTAGATGCTGCACTACACTACATACTGCTTCTTTAAAGACAGTAATGTCGGCCTCCAGTTATTTTCACTGGGGTGGGGGGCGGCAACTGTGTCAGGGGGGCCCTTGGCCATTCCTTGTCCCCCATAGAAAAACCCCTAACCACTGACTGAGGGTTGTTGATACACGCAGCTAAATGACTTGCACCAAAAGACTGGATAAGGATTTGCTACAGTACCTATTAGAGGTTGAAAAAGGTCATTGATTATCTAATGTGCTTTAAATTGAACTAGTTTCCTGTTTAGAAAAGGATGAAACATCAGTCTCTCCACAGTTTTGTACCTGGAGTATCAGTCTAACCTGACCCGACACTGCAGCACAGATGAACTGGTCCGTGTACAGCGAGATTAAAGGGGTGGCTGCATGATATACCAGCAAGCCAGATAGAAAACTAGATAGCGACAGAGAGAAAAGGTTCTGGCTCACCCTTTGTCAGCATGAAGACGGCTTATAAATTCTCTGCCAGCAGTTTATTTAGGTAGGAAAAGATAGCCACAAAGCACCTGCTGCGGACAAAGCAGGTACTTTTCATTAGGCCGGGCGCTCTCCTTTCATTTCTCATTTAATCTTCCCATTCCCCCCTCCTCCTCTGAGACATCAATGACAGGGCTCCATCTCCCGCAATCGGAACTGCTTAGCCAGTTAATGCTATTGTTGGAGATGTCATGGGGAGAGGGGCGCATGAATAGAGGTTGATGAATAAGAACAGACCTTGTCCAATGAGGCTCAAATCACACTAATTAAGAAGACGGAGGGTTTTCCTTCAGCACCTGCATTACAACACTGGGCCACTTCACCGCTGGAGAAAGGGAAGAAAATGACAGATATGCTCACGCTACTGTTGCATATGAAAATTTAATCAAGAGTGCTGGAGGAGACACTTTTTACCTTCATGTGGGAAGCCACTTTAAGTGGTTATGTCAAGTCTTTTTTGTCCCCTGCAACTGAGGAATATTCATTTCAGGACTGACCTAAATGCATTAGTTGAAAGCTTTATATCTCTGTTTAGTGGTGATGTATTCATATTGGAAATTATTGCTGTCTCCGCGCTTAAACCCTTCCTTGCCAATTAAAAGCAACATATTAATGAATGATTTTAAGTGGAGCCATACTTTCTCAGAAAACTGTTGCATTTTTTAAGACCAAACACATCCGATCCTCCAGACTTAAAATACAGAGGCCTCAAAAATAGCCTGCATCTATCTGCAGGATGTTATTCCCAGTTATGGTAATGGCGTGCATAGATTTACACAACATGCCTGATTGCATGATGTCACGACAGCCAACCGCCCGACGGCTTTGATGTCAATTTCCATACAATCAAATGGTAAAAATAAATGCTCAGAATGGCTCCGAGCAGACTGAACTCAGTCATGTGAAACCACAAATGAGGAAACAACTCCACTGCAGCAAGACAGTGATGGTTATTTATCGGCTTCTTTCTTTTTCATGTTGGGTGCAGAATATGTAATGCACACAGTCCTGGTACTCACCGCGGGTGGTCAGCCACAAGAACAGAACTCTCAGTAAGCCATTCCTAAGTTTTTAATATTTATTTTTACATATTGTACACACACACACACACACAAAAAATCAACGAGGGAAGGGAACGTGCCCCGAATACCGAGGGATCAGATGCACGGGTTCAGATGACAATCCTCCCTCCTCCCCTCCTCTGTTCTCAGAGCGCTACAGGCCCCTACACCGCTGCTGCGGCTCGTCCCACGGGTGCTGCAGGCAGCTGCAGGGCCCTGACCTCCATTACTGAGACAACACTCTGACTGCAAAGCCTCCCTGTCGTCCCTATCCCAACAGGCACATGGCTAGACAACACACTTTGGTACACCTCCTCGTGTATGCAAACAGTGCACTGCTTCAGTACAAGTTATTTCCCAGACCAGGTCCGAAGGGATGCAGCTTAAACTTTGTTAACTTTCAGACAGGATCCTGTGACAGAGGTTTTACTTTAGACGTCAAACAGCCATAGTTCTTTGAGATGATCAGTGGTGGGGGAAGTATTCAGATCCTTTAATTAAGACCACATTTTCACATTCACTGCAAGACGTTACAGAGGTGTATTTTATGTATGGGAATTTTCCTTTGTTTTCTATGAGCAAACCAATACAAACAAACACTAAGGAGCTAAAATTAACTTCACCATCTTTATTCAACACTCCCTTTTGCATAGGCAATTTAGTGACATCCCTGGAGCTGTAATAAAATCCTCAGTCCTCTTTGTCTAAGACAGAAACAAGCCGGGGAAAACTGCAGTGGAGTTCAAAACAAGACCACCGAAAAGTGGTCGAGACCAAGACTGGTACGACAACAGTGCTGCTTTAAAGTCTCAAGGGGAGCTGCATGGTCACATTGCATATCTCCCTTGGGACCTTTGGTGCATGCCACCCCTACCCTCCATTTCAACACTGCCCTCTGTTAAATAACAAATGAAAAATTCAAAAAGAAAGATGTCACTGGGATCTTTGTTGCATCAAGACTTTGTGAATTCCCGACACGAGTCAAGCTGGGTTTGGATAAATATTAACAACGATGTTTGAGTTCGGATCAGGTTCAGCCTATTATGGATCTACTGTCTGTGTTGGGCTACGTCTTGTTCAATGCAGGGTTTGTTATTTTCATGACGGCACATGAAAGGAACACATATGCTATACCTGATGCTCGGTGTACTTGCTTGAGGCAACAAGCCTTTCCAACTTGCAGAAGCTGCAGCAGTGAACAGAACTTTAAGAGCATTGTTGGAGCTCTGAAACCATCCATGGTGCAGGGTTTCTCACACATACTGATTTTCTGTTTTTTAAACTGGACTGTAAATTTCGAGGGCTGGAATATATATGTATCATTTGATGATACGGAGCGCCACCAAGAAGCAGCAGAACTCCAGGCACAGCCAAAGTGCAACATAACTATTTATTAATTTATACGGAAAGACAACACAACAGTTCTCTCTTTTCAGTGCTGTGTTTTTTTATTGTTTTTCTGAGCTACTTTTGAAAAACTGGCTGCATTCCCATGGAAAATACGCATCTCGCAGTCAAGTGCTGACTCTAACAGTTTGATTCACTCGCCTCTGCAGCAGCTGCTCCTCTAATTGAATCCAATGAGCGAATTGTAATCTCATTATAAACTAATTGACGGATTAAAGTTAACAAACTGCAGCGAAGGAAAAATTAAGACATGGAAAATAAACCTTGAAGATCAGTGCTGATGCTGCATTTAGGGACCTGCAAACACTTCCAAATACAGAGTGGGGACACAGAATGATCACAAAGACACACACACACACACAAGAAAATAGATACATGTCAATAGTAAAACTCATTTAAAACAATGCCTCTTGCTTGTCATTTAAACGTGCCACGTGTGAAGAATTCGCTGTTACGTCTGGAACCTGCCATCTACAACAGGCTTGAGACACGCCCTTGTTGAGGACTTGGCTCAGAGTCCGGAGTTACTCCCTTATCCTGAAGCCTCCTTAAGAAATCTTATTTCCAAAAAGTTAAAGGAAATAAACAAGCCCAGGAGCAGCTGTTACAACAATAGCACTTAAAACCACAGCACGTACACACTCGCATTCACACACACAAACAATATGCTTAAGTCATAACAGGGCACCGTAACCACGGTGATGAGAGCCCCTTTTTGAAAGAGATCAGTGCTCCTCGGAGAGAGTTGCACTGTCTTTGCTTTGACTTAATTACAGCTCACACCTCCCCTCTCACTCTGCAGAGGAGAGAAGAGAGGGCTTTGATTCAGATGCCCTGCGGAACACTTGATCCTTTCCTTCCGGTGGCATCGTTTACTCCCCTCTCTAAGCCCTTCTGTCTCCTGCTCTCACTTCTTTATTTTTATTTCTCACCCCACTTTGCGCCCAAGATGCAGCAAGCATCATTTCAACAGCAGCACAAGGTGACACCACTCAGCAGCACATGTGAGGACTGCAAGACACCGGAGCACAAAGTGGAATTCAGTAACAAGAGGTTTTACATCACATTATCAGCGGCACTTTCTCCAGCACCACATACATTTAAATGAGCACTCGTAATAAGAAGCTTAGCCGTGAGAGTGCTGTCCGTTATTATGATAAAGAATTATTACCCAAATGTCCAAGATGCTCTCCAGTATTTTAGCAGGCTTTTTCCAGCTGCTTAGTTCCAGCAAGCGGGGAAATAATGCCGGCAATTATTTAGAGTAACCTCTATTTCTGGGGAAAGAAAGACAGGGAGGG